>NW_014577422.1:274201-283438 GCF_000485595.1 Priapulus caudatus
GTGTGTGTGTGTGTGTGTGTGTGTGCGTGCGTGTATGTATGTGTATACATATATAAATAAATTATGATGTATATATATATAGACTGTTGGTTAATGAATGTGTAGAGATGCGGCTGAGCAGAGACACTGGTTCGCGAGTCAAACGAGCGCATAATTAGAGGAAGTGCCAGGCATCTCTCTAATCGCGTGCTCTACTGAAGAAGACCTTGACTAGGCTGAGGTTAAGCGTCGCAGCTACGTGACATAGCACAGAATTGATGAAAAACACGCGTTTCTCCGCCGCGCTACGCGACACGGCGGGCGATTTGTCAGTCAGCGTCAGAACATATGGGAATTAATCATCGTCAAACGCTTCGACAATCTCAAGGCAATTCGCTGCATACAATTCGGCCAGTATCTCACGCGTAAAACTCCGGGTCTCTTTATAGCTGCTCTCGCGTGTGTCGCATTTTTGGTTCGCGTTCAGTGCGAGCACGATATGATGAATCGGTAAGCGATTGCGCTCGCAGCTTGCATAATCTCGACGCGGACAGTTTCGACAGTAATGGCGATATGATTCGACAAGATGATGCGACGACAATGTATGAAGTCGGGTCAACCTTACGAAGATCGCGGTAAAGCGACAGAAGTCGCTATCGCCCGCCGACAGTAATGACCTTGTATAGATACTACTCGCGCTTAGCTGCGCGACGGACTACAGTGACACTCCGGCTATGGGGTGATGGACAAAACATAATGACTACTTCCACTCATCATGATGTGTGAAAATGTCATCGGGCCACTTCAAGCGTGTTCGGTTAGTTGGCTCGCGGTGGACGTGCTTCTTTTATTGCCGCGTGGCGTCACCTATCGGACGAGTTACACGTTTATGTTACGAGTCTACCTCTAGTCGTGTCGGTTTGCGATTCCTATTTGATGCGGAATCAGTAACGTATTTAAACGTGTGATAACGTCTTCTACGTCTACAACCCGTTCTCTGGGCTAACGACATGCTGAATTCCTAGTGTGACAATTATTGACTAACTCCCCAAATTACCAACCAACAAATCTTCAAATTAAACAATGGTAATTGGTAACTGTAATAACAAGTGAGTTTTATTCGTGACTGTAGTACATTCGTTTACTAATTTGTCTCGGGCGGTTTATACATAATTATTTATTACATATTTATACATATATATTTTTTCAACACTAGTAGTTATTGAGAAAATGTGCGTAACGCATATTTGCGCGCTCTCTCTCTCTCTCTCTCTCTCTCTCTCTCTCTCTCTTATTATTTAGTGCTTGTGAGTCAGACTGATTGTGACAGATTCGGTGTTCACGACACCCAGTACAGCATTGCGACTTCAAAAAAATCTGCCTCTGATGAAATCACTTGCATGATTTCAATTGGATTTACTACTTACATTAATGGGGCTTACAAAATCTCAGGACACACCAGACACCAGAAACAGAGTACACGAGACACACACGAAAATTGAAACTGTTGAAACAAACGAATACAAACAGAAAACGAAAACAAAACAGCTGCCCCTTTCAGCAAATGTTTCCTTTTTTTGTTTTTTTGGTCTTTTTTAGACCCGAACACCGGTGTTCAACCGAGTATAGTTTAGAACCGCGTCCGGTACAGATCGATCTCTTTCTGCTAAAAATTTGGCGCTATTCGGATCAAATGACGCGAGCCTTTCGATTAACAGTACGTACAAACATTCGCCAAAGTTTATAGTCAGATATAGTTTTAGTAAATAATCAGCTTATTAGCGTAATCTATGCGGAGAAGACTTGCCTACAATACTACACTGAGTACCTAGTATGCTATTAACCAGTCTCGCTGGCAAAGGATCGCTAGCAGTTAAATTGTGCAAAGCACGAAGAATAAGAAGCTGATTTCTAGATCCCGCTAACGGCCGAATGTCCAGCAATCTGCAGTGAGCGTCGATGAAGTAGGGAAATCGTCGGGGCGTGGAGAAATTGGATATTGGTGATAGACAGAGCTGGATGCAAGAGAAAGTACTCTAACAACGTTTACAGCGTCGATCATAATGGCCAGGTAGACTGTTTACGCATAGCCTAATAAATACCTGTACGTGTGCGTCTATGAGTGAGTGAGCGAGTGAGTGAGTGAGTGAGTGACGTTGATTTGTGACTGTGACTGTGCAGTGAGTGAGTGAAGTGACTTGTGAGTGAGGAGTGAGTGATGTGACGTGAGTGATGATGTGATGTGAGTTGACGTGAGTGAAGTGACTGTAGAAGTGAGTAAGTGATGAGTGAGTGACGTGAGTAAGTGAGTGCAGCGTGAGTGAGGTATGTGACGTGAGTGACGGCATCGTGATGTGAGTGGTGAGTGAGTGTAGTGGTGAGTGCAGTGAGTGAGTGAGTGAGTGGCCTGAGTGAGTTGGGGAGTGTGAGTGAGTGTCCTAGCTACGGAAACAGTGAGTGAGTGAGGCACACCGAATGGTGATGTGAGTGAAGTTGACGTGAGTAGGGGTGAATATGTGTGGGGGAGAGAAAGCAAGAGAGAGAGAGAGAGAGAGGCGATGAGAGAAAGAGTGAGGAGATGGGATGCGGAGAGAGAGAGCGAGAGCTTGTTGTTGATAATATTTTAGGCAGTGCATCACTTTCGTCCTGACATTGCCAGCAATGCTTGCTCACGTCTCCAAGACATGACAGAAGATTTCGAGTTGATGGCCTTCCAGAGCAGGATAAGCTGGGGAGTGCAAAATATGCTGCGTTTCTGGGAAGAAATTCATAGAGAGGCAATCCCATTGGGCGGGCACGTGCGACAGTATCATTTACAGAAGCGTATACTATGTTGTGGTCATTAATTCGAATTTTTTTTTTTTTTATGTAACGTTAATGCTTTAAGGCACATTTGCCTTGTTCACTCTTTTTAAAACATTTGAACTTGGGTCATTGCGTGGGTGGATCATTTAAGAGACATTGAATACATTGTTCAAATTAACTGTAAAACACCCACGGCTCGCGGCCTCTGTCAATCGCCCACACCTATCCAGGCGCTTTCTCTTCTCTCTTGTCCTTCATCTCTGCGCGCTCTCTACTCTCTCTCTCTCTCTCTCTCTCTCCTCTCTCTCTCTCTCGGCTCTCTTCTCTCTCTCTCTTCGTCTCTCACCCTCTCTCTCTCTTCATCACTAAGTGGCTTCTCCTTTTTCTCTTTGCTCCAGATGAGGGCGTGAAGGTTGCTGACATCTGCAGGGCCATTATAGAATATAAATTAATTTAAATCAGCGCTGAGCTGAGCAGAGAAGCAGAATTTTTGTCACCTGAAGCCAGAATGGGGAGTTGGAGAGAGCAGAGAGATTGAGTCNGTGGAGAGATAGGAAACCTTAATTAGAGTCATGGGAAGTGGATATAGGCGCATATTACGGAATTCGTGCAGTCAGTCATTTTATCCAACTGCAGTAATATAGTAATATAAATAATAATGACATTGTCGTGTTTAACATGACCTACATAAATAGTCCGTTTTAAGTACTTATAATAGTAAATGCTAATTGTGTGAGGTTTAAAAATATTTAGCCTACATATTTTGTAACTGAACGAATGAGCATATATATATACTATGCGCATGTAATATGTATATATATTAATACTATATGTAATATATATGTAATATACTACTATATACTACTATATACTACTATATGTAATATATATATACTATGCGCATGTAATAATGTGCGCATAGAATATGCGCATGTATATATACATGCGCATATTCTCCTAGACGTGGGTAAGTGTAGCTCGTATGATAGCCGTGATACCCTGCAAGCTCTCGCTCTCTCTCCCTCGCTCTCTCTCTCTCGCGCTTTCTCTCGCTCTCNGAGGAGGAAAGCGAGGAAGAGAAAGCAGAAAGACAGGCGGGAAAGCGGGTGGAAGTGGCTGCCAAAGGAAGATAGGGCGAGAGGTTCAGGGAGAGGAAGAAGGTGTGAAAAAGCCGAGCAGTGTGCGGTGGCTTTGAGCAGTGGCCGGTGCGGAACCAAGCGGGACAAATGCAGGAGCGAAATCGAGCTGACAATGTTCGAGAGCCGGCGGCCAGTGACGAACGCGGGCTATAGCCTATGGGCTATAGTACTAGAGCTAATCGACATCGTACACACTGTCACACCTATGGTCACACGAAGAGCGCTTGGTAACTATGGTTAATAGAAAATTATATGTTTTACTTGCCGTGGCAGAGACAAGGCTCGGATTTGCCGGAACAGGCGGCAGTCTTAACCTCGTAGAATCGCCCATGTGAATATTTTAATCACAACGTTAATCAACAAGAATTTCTATCCTCGCAGAATCCGCCCCTCTGATCCGCCCCAGAATTCCCGGCAGACAGCGCCACCTCCTGGACGAAAACGGAGGATATGTAGACAATGTGCTAAGGTGAAGGAGCGATTATATGATATACGCGCACGAGCGCAGTTATTGTACATAATTGTACTGTATATTATACTTATTGTAAACTTGTATACTTATCTCCGTAAGCTAGGGTAATATATGTTAGTATATACCCTAGGTAAAAATGGGACATCTACTTCTTCTTCTCGGGTCACACACACACACATACACTACACGAAACTCCACGACAGATGGCGCTCTCGCTCTGGCTCAATTCTATATCCGTGAGTGGAGGGAAGGGGGCGAACTGCAGGCGTTGGCACTACACTCGGGCAGATAAAGGTCTATGTCCACCGACTTGTTTGACCCGGGCTCCCCTCGTCCTGGTGCCCCCGCGCCCCCCTGTCCTTGTGTGGTCCCTCCGCCCGTAAGCTTAGCTATGCTGACTAACTAGAGATATAGAAGAATATAAGTATAATATATATAGGGTTAGGGTTAGGGTTAGTCAGAAATAGATAAACGAGCCAAGTCAAACAGAGGTCTGAGGCGTGTTCAGGAGAGCGAACGTTCGCGAGCGCTCGCCTTCTGAACGACACTGCGCGAGCGAGCGTGAGCGAGCGCGCGCGCGCAAACTCCAAAGGCTGTTCGCTCAGCGCGCGAGTTGTATACAAGATGGCAACAGGCAATCTGGCGAATGGGAATCTAACATTTCTGACTTCCATTTGCAATCTATTTCAACTTCATTTTATTTTTCATTCATTCATTTGGTACTTCTAAATTCAATTCGTATTAGTTTTGTCTGCTAATTCGTTTAACAGTACTACATTAAAATCTTGCAATTAAAATCTGCTGAGTAACCCTCCATGGGGGCCGCCATCTTAGATAAAGAAAGCGCACAGCGAGCGCTCATGTGTCGTTCAAGAGGCGCTGCGTTCGTGCATCGAGCGTTCGCATCGAGCGTTCGCTCTCCAGAACACGCCTCAGGAAGACATATATATACGTACCCTACGAGCTACACTCGGCCTATAGCCACTGCAGCACACAGGACCTGACACGCCAGTGGTTGAAAGCCTCAAGGTCTCCAGGGCTCTGGTAATAGGGGGCATTTTAGGAGATGTCCCATAATCTGGTCATCCCCGCAGTTGCATTCGGTTGGGCCATTTTCAGTGTATCGCCATTTCTGATCCCCATGAGTGCCCTGCATCGACCAAAACCTGTCCTGAGGCGATTTAGGCATAACCACATCGGCCATGCCTCGTTGGCTCCAGGTGGGAGGGATTCCTGGGGTCTGAGTGGAAGCTTATGTTGGCTTGTCTGAAGATGCTTTGACCATTGGGCGATCCTGTAGTTTTGGGGGTTGCCATTTAGGGGTTGAACCGCATGGATGACACTGTGCCTGAACTTTATAGTCTCTTCTGTACTGTTTCATGATGGAAGAGGAGGTGGCGATGGTCATTTTTTTGGTTAAGTTTCTCTACTTGAGATGAAGCCATTCGTCTAACGTGTGGAGGAGCAATGCCACAGAGCAGGTAGAGGTCATCTACGTTGGTTGGTCTCAATGTAACCAGACCACAGAAGACCAGTTACATATATAGGAGATGTATTTATTTAGTACACAAAGCGGCTAGCACCTTCGGACAAGAATCAAAAAGCTGGCACCATTCCCACAACCACGCTGCCTCGTTTCTCAGAATATTAGGAACGAGTGCAAAACTAGAACACTAATAGGTGCTGCCCTGTATACCGATCAGATGTAACTAAACACAATCACAAATTTTGGCACAGTACTGCCACATCAAGCATCCAGAAATGGCTCTGCAGGCAGTGTTCAGAACTGGGTCATTTTTTGTAGCATAGGGCGATCTACTCCAGGCAGGGCACACATACTCAGCCGCAGAGTAGCACAAGGCGATAGCAGTGGTTCCGATTGTCCCGGCGTCTGTTCCCCATTTAGTAGACGCCAACTTTTTTAGAATACTGTTTCTGGCAGACTGGCACCCATGCACTGTGATGTGATGTGATATTTGGTGCCACTAGCTGTGATGTGATCCTTGTAAGTTAGAGAGCGGTCTAAAGTAACTCTGAAAGGGTCCATGTCCCCCAGGGTACTGCCGGAACGTGGCCATATTTTAAAATTCTGTTGACTCGACTTCCACACCGAAGTGCGCGTGCGTGCGTGGTGCGTGCGTGTACGTGCGTGCGTATGTGTGCGTATATGCATGTGTGTGTGCGTGAGTGCGTGCGTACGTACGTGTTGGAAGAAAACACACAGGTGATAACAAGTATATTTGAGAAAATTAAACCAGAACAAAATCACGTATGATTCTGCAAAGATGCCTATATATATAGCTGCAACTCTTTTAATCTAAAAAATGGAAATGATAAGATGTGGAAACATAATAGGTGGTCGGTGCTACGTTTTATGTCTCCAAGGTTCACGTGTCTTTTTTCTCTTTCTGCGATAAACGTGAAAAAAACAGAACTGCGGATAACGAAGAGTCTGTAGACTAATGGATGTATCTGTACATAAACGCTGCTTATAGATCAACAATTTTTTATCACGAACGTTTTTTATTACACTGTAAAGGAAAATGTTCTCATTCGTTTATGTTATTACATTACTTTTGAATAGATGGATGTCAGGGCTTATTTTGAATGATTTCTATAACCCATTCTTATATTCGCTATATCACTATGATTCTCCCCAAAATAATTCGTATTTCCGTCGCCTTCGACTGTTAGTATAGTGAGGGCGGGTAAGGTGTGGGAGATGTTGCTGTAACCCAGGGAGTATAGGTAACCCAGTGTGGATTGGCCAGCGTGCTTTGTGTATACGTGGTTATGTGACCAGAGTTGTGTATGCATTCCGATAGGGGTCGCTCGCTCTTTCGGCTCGCTGGTGTGTAAAGTTAATAAAACGTGTTCCAGCCTTGTCATAACAAAGTACTGTTATAGACTATATATATGAAGTAACAAAACTTACACCCAGGGAATATAGCTGAAACTATCACAGCTGCATTACCGATAGGATGCGCGTTGAAATCATAGAAATAGAATAGAATTCTATTCTTCTATTCTATTTCCATGGTTGAAACCAGCTCGCTGGCTCCATCTATCGGTAAATATTAAAATATATTTATCAGTAGCATTGTAAGAATGATATCGGTAGGTATCAGGTGTACGTTGGTTATACGTTGGTTTTATATTAGGAATGTACGTAGTATAAATACACAGACCAGCTCGGACGATTTCTCCCGGTAAGTTTTAGAAAGAAACATTACATTTATTCGGAGGATTATTGGTAGTTATGCACAGACTACAAATAAATTCACCATAAACATGCTATTTTGCATTGCATGTCATTTACCACTACAAATATCGCTTTGTAGTATGGAGTATTGTATGGAGTTGTATTGTATGGAGTTGTTAGGAGTAATTAGTACATATTAAATACAACAAACAATTTTAAGACCTAAACCCCCATTCGCGGCGCTTTTTGCGGCTTTTCCTGCCTTGGAACCCCTAAATCCGAAATAATCCTGAATGACTTTCAAAACTAGCAGGAATTTCAGGAATTTGATCCCGGCATTTGATAAAAGTTTTTTATGATATTCAAGATGAAAGACGAGAGAGAGGAAAACACCGACTTTTAAAAGAAATCTTCGGCGTGAAAAGTCAAATACACCCCTTTTTTTTTTTACAATTCTTGCCGGATTTTGTCGCACGAAAAATACCCCTTTACCGGAGATTTCGACCTCGGAGTGGGGGGTCTGGGTCACCGGCTCTATGATCAATCGTCAATTTACGACGTTAGCATCTTACGCTTCATGATCAAATGTCACTCTCTGTGTCCGTCCTTCCTTCCTTCCTTCCGTCCTTCTGACATATAAGTTTTGTTACTTCATATATATAGTCTATAACAGTACTTTGTTATGACAAGACTGGAACACGTTTTATTAACTTTACACACAGACGAGCCGAAAGAGCAGCCGACCCCTATCGGAATGCATACACAACTCTGGTCACATAACCACGTATACACAAAGCACGCTGGCCAATCCACACTGGTTACCTATACTCCCTGGTTACACAACATCTCCCACACCTTACCCGCCCTCACTATACTAACACAGTCGAAGGCGACGGAAATACGAATTATTTTGGGGAGAATCATAGTGATATAGCGAATATAAGAATGGGTTAGAAAGTCATTCAAAATAAGCCCTGACATCCATCTATTCAAAGTAAGGTAATAACATAAACGAATGAGGAACATTTTCCTTACAGTGTAATAAAAAACGTTCGTGATAAAAAATGTTGATCTATAAGCAGCGTTTATGTACAGATACATCCATTAGTCTACAGACTCTTCTTATCCGCAGTTCTGTTTTTTCACCGTTTATCGCAGAGAAAGAGAAAAAAAGACACGTGACCTGAGACATAAAGTAGCACCGACCACGCTATCTATGTTCCACATCGTTATCATTTCCATTGTTAGGATTAAAAAGAGTTGCAGGCTATACATATATAGGCAGTCTTTGCAGAATCATACTGATTTGTTTCTGGTTTAATTTTCTCAATATACTTGTCATACTTCTGTGTGTTTTCTTGCCAACACACGTACGTACACACCAATCACGGCCACACAAATGCATATACGCACAATAACGCACAGGCACGTACACGACGCACCACGCAACCGCACTGCGCAAACTTCGGTGTGGAAGCGAGTCAACAGAATTTAAAATATGGCCACTTCCGGGCAGACCCTGGGACATGGACCCTTTCAGATTACTTAGACCGCTCTCTAACTTACAAGGATTCACATCACACTAAGTCCACCAAATAACATCACATCACAGGCATGGCGCTCAGTCAGCCAAAAACAAT
>NW_014577422.1:283463-288370 GCF_000485595.1 Priapulus caudatus
GGGGTTCAGAAATTTTGGCAGTCTTGAGATAGGGGGGTGCTTTCAAAGGGAGGGAACGAGCATATGCGTACCCTAAATAACACTGAGTGGGGGGCCCGGGGCCGGTGAGCTCACGTGTAATCGGAGAAAATCCAACATGGCGGAAGGGAGACTACGAAAGCCAGAACCCCTGAGTTTCGAAACAAATGCCACGGAAAGTTGGCGAGTATTTGAATGCGAGTATGACATTTATGTCACATGTGCGTTTAGTGGAAAATCCGATAAAGTGAAAGCATATATATTGCTATTGAACCTTGCGGGACCAGAGGCAATCGAGAGAGAACGTTCGTTTGTCTATGAACCGGAACGTACACACCCAGTGAATTCAGAAGTGGTAATACCGGCGGAATCAAGGGAAAATCCCGAGTGCCTGAAACGTAAATTCAGACAAATTTGTAACCCGAGGAGTAATGTGATATTGGAGAGGTTTAAATTTAACTCCCGAGGACAACAACAAGGTGAAACTATACAAAACTTTCGCAGCAGATTTGCGCAATAAAGCAAGCACCTGTGAGTATGGGCAACTGAGTGATCAGCTGATTAGAGACAGAATTGTAATAAGAATCACAGCTGACGGTGTTCGAAAAATACTGTTGAGAGAAAGTTAACTCACACTGGATAAGGCCATACATACGTGTCAGATACACGAACTATCAGAACAAGATGCTAAGTTTATGCAAAATAAACTTAATGTTGATGTTGTCAGAGAACAGCGTACAGCACAGTGGAAAAGAAGACCACAAGCTAACGCATGGCCCAAGCAACCACAAAAACACAAAGGATACAAGCCATGTGGTTGTTGTGGTCGTAAGCATGACAAAGCTCGTGAGGCATGTCCAGCCTACAAGAAACAGTGTGTTAAGTGTAAAAAGTGGAACCATTTTGCTCAGATGTGCAGAACACCACAGGAAGAACGCAGTCACACTCACAGCAAGTCAGTACATGAGTTAGGTATTGTAACAGTAGATTCTGTGGAAGAGGGGTTGTCGACGTTTACGATAGAGTCAGTAAATGGTTTGAACGATAACTCCAAAGGCGACATTCACGCTGAGTTGGAACTTAACGGAACCAAGACAACTTTGAAAGTTGACACTGGAGCAAAGTGTAACATCATGAGTTACAATACACTGCAACAGTTACATGTACAACAGCTGTTAACTATTGAGGAGGCAGTGTCAAACATGCCCAACGCAAAATACTTCACCGTGGTGGATGCCAAACAAGCGTTCTACCATATTCCATTGGAGGAGAAGTCGTCATATCTGACATGCTTTGGAACACCTTATGGTCGATACAGATACTGTCGCATGCCGATGGGAATCAGTTCAGCATCAGAAGTCTACCAGTGTGCAATGGAACATTTGCTAGCTGGATATCCATGTTTGGTGATAGTGGATGACATTCTGGTGTATGGAGCTACGGAATTGGAGCATGATGACAACCTCAAGAAAGTGTTAGAGCGTCTCCGAGAAATCAACTTAAAGTTGAGTGTGCGCAAGTGTCAGTACAAGCTGCAAGAAGTACCATACATTGGACATGTACTGTCCAAGGATGGACTGAAACCAGACCCAGAAAAGGTCCGAGCAATCAGTGAAATGCCGACACCACAAGATGCGACTGACCTGCTTCGTTTTCTTGGAATGGTGAAATATCTCGCCAAGTTTGTGCCTAACCTCAGTGAAAAGGCCGCGCCGCTGAATGAACTGCTGAGAAAAGACAATGAATGGAAATGGGATATATCCCAGCAGCAGGCATTCAACGAGATAAAGCAGAGTATTGCACAAGTGACAAATTTGGCGTATTTTGACGTCAAGAGAGGCGTAACACTCACATGTGACGCATCACAGAGTGGTCTTGGAGCAGCATGCCTACAAGATGGAAAACCAGTCGCGTACGCATCGCGTGCCCTAACACAAGCTGAAACAAGATACGCGCAAATAGAAAAAGAACTACTCGCGGTGGTCTTCGCGTGCACAAGATTTCGTGATTACGTGTTTGGCAAAAAGGCAACGATTGAAACAGGCCATCAGCCATTAGTATCAATAGTGAAGAAACCACTATCTGCAGCTCCAGCAAGATTGCAATGCTTGCTGTTGAGGCTGCAAAGCTACAGTTTTAACCTGGTGTACAAGAAAGGTAGTGATCTCTACCTAGCAGATACATTGTCGAGGGCATACTTGCCAATCAAGGGCAGTGACACAGATCTAGAGAGCACACAGGACTATGAAATACTGTCAGTGTTGCCGATCAGTAGTAAGAAGCTGGAGGAGCTAAAGGAAGCTACTTCCAACGACGTCACACTCCAAAAAGTTCACAGAGCCATCGTCATGGGTTGGTCGAAAAGTGAACCTGAGCTCAAACCATTCTATCCATTTCGTGATGAACTGATTGAAGACGAGGGTGTGATACTGAAAGGTCAGAAAATAGTGGTACCAAAAGCACTGCAGCGTGAATACGCTAACTTAGTACACATTGGTCATTTGGGGGCAGAAGCCACCAAGCGTCGTGCAAGAGACATCATGTACTGGCCAAGCATGTGTCGAGACATAGATGACATAATAGGCCAGTGCAACATATGCCATAGCACAAAATCGCACCAATCGAGAGAACCACTACTACCATATCCAGTGCCAAGCAGACCATGGGCAATAGTCGGAACGGATCTATTTGAGTGGCATAGCATGATGTACCTTGTCACAGTACTCTGGATGGTTCGAACTGAACACAGTTACGGACACATCGACTAAAACAGTAGTGCAGAAACTCAAATCGCATTTCTCCAGGTTTGGTATTCCAGACATGCTGATCTTCGATAGTGGATCACAGTTCACGTCGAGAGAATTTAAGGACTTTGCAGCAGCATGGGGACTCCATCATACAATGAGCAGTCCACATTTCCACAGTAGCAACGGACTGGCGGAGAAAGCTGTTCAATCTGCTAAGCAGCTACTAGAGAAATCGTTCACAGACGGCACGGATCCTTACCTGAACATTCTGAATTGGCGCAATACGCCAAGAGACAACACATTGGGATCGCCAGCGCAACGGAATTTGTCGCGTCGAACAACCACAACAATTCCTACGGCTGAAGCTCTGTTAAAACCAGAGATATTCGACCCTGAGCGGATCCAACACCAACTGTCAGAGAAAAGACAGCAGCAGAAGAAGAATATTGACAAGTCATCTAAACCACTCATACCTTTGCAGACAGGGGACACTGTTCGCATGCAAACAGCGAAAGGTTATGACAAACTAGGTAATGTGGTCAAATTGGCAGACGAGCCAAAATCATACAATGTCAAATCTACAGAAGGGAGAGAATACAGAAGAAACCGGCGACATCTTCTTAAAGGTGAGATTTTACAAAAAGTTTTATTCCTAAAATACATTGAGATAGACCTAAAATATATGTTACCAGTGTTTGAAATGATAAATTATCGTCATATTTATTTTAATCCGAATATTATATCATCACGAAAAGTTCGTATGCTCCAAGATTTCCGAAGTTATGAAATAGAAATAGTTCCAAACACAGTCCCCAGGTGGCACCACTTGTGACGTCACACTTGCCAAACTGTATTGTAAGCAAAATATTCCTGTGTGTTTTATGGAGCCGGTGATTTTCCAACGTTTTCTTCAATTGTTCAGAAGGGAGAAGGAGGAGTAGTAGTAATAGTAATAGGGCAGTAGTAATGGAGTAGCTATGAGTATTAAATTGTAGGTAATTAAAGCCCAGTAGTAAATGCAGTAAGCTATGAGTAGTAGTCAGTAGATATAGGCAGTAGTATTGAGGTGAGCTATGAGTAGTGGTAATGCATTGCTGGGTTTGTACGAGCAATCCTATTACAAAATCACGGCATTCTTCCTTTGTAGCTTAACAGAATTGTTTGTTTGCAGTGTTTCGTGTCCGCCGAACTTTAATGTAAATATTATGTGACGAGGAGAAGACGATTACTCAGGTATGCTGGACGTGGACCTCCTCAATGTCAAGACGCCTCACAGCTCAAGGTAACAACCACGTTAGGCATCTTCTCATGTAGGCAGATTCTACTCCTCATTAGCGTACAGTGGTGTATTGAGTATCAATACCTCAGGTTTAGTATATTAAATAGCTGCAGGTGTAGTTAGTATAAATAGCTCAGTGTGTAGTTATCTAAGAAAGCTTCAGCTATAGTTATATAAATAGCTCCGGTATAGTTTATATCAATAGCTCAGGTATAAGTTGATATTATAGGCTCAGGTATAGTTAATAAATAGCTCAGTTATATGTGATATCATAGCTCGAGTATAGTTATTCAATAGGCCACAGGTATAGATTATATTAATAGCTCAGGTATAGATGGATATCAATAGCCTAGGTATAGTTATATAAATAGCCGCTCACGTATAGTTCTATAAATAGCTCAGGTATAGTAATATCAATAGCTCAGTATAGGTTTATTTGATAGCTCAGGTATAGTTGTATTGATATGCTATCAGGTATAGTATATTGGATTAGTCTCAAGGTAAGTGAAATCAAATAGTTCTTGTGTAGTGATATCCATAGCTCAGGTATAGTAATATTGGATAGCTCAAGGGTGAAACACATATGCATATTAACATCTGATCGCTCACATCTTATATAAATATGGTCATATGTCACCATAGCACTCCGTGGTGTCGTAGTCATGCGTGGTGTGGCTCAAGTACTGTATGAGTAATATTACAGTGTAGTGCATAGGGCTGACGTGTGTGTCGCTACATGTGTGCAGCAACTGCCTGAGGTTGGCTCGTTCTACGCTATACAGCGTTTCATCGATGTGCTGGTGATCGCGCCTCGACTGATGCTGCAGCGCTCCCGTGGGAGTGCCTAAACTGCTGTGGTCTAC
>NW_014577422.1:288395-301311 GCF_000485595.1 Priapulus caudatus
GCCCTCCTCCTTCTCCCCCTCCATCCTTCTCCACCACCTTTCCCTCTCCCCCTCCTCCTCTCCACCAGCTTTCTCCACCCTCTCCTTCTCACCACCTTCTCCCTTCTTCCCCCTCTCCTTCTCCACAGCTCCCCCCCTTCCTTCTCCCTTTCCCTCCTCCTCCTCCACAGCTTCTCCCCTCCTGCCTTCCTCCACCAGCTTCTCGCCTTCTCCCCCTCCTCCTTCTTCTACACAGCTTCTCCCCTCCTCCTTTCGCCACCCTTCTCCCTTCTCCCCGTCCATCCTTCTCCACCAGCTTTTCTCCCCCCTGCTACTACTGCTACTACTAAGTGCTGCTGCTTCTACTGAGCTGCTGCTGATACGGGGTCATCCCTATAGACCAAAGGTCCGATAGACCGAATATTGCAAAGGGTTAGAGTTAGGGTTAGGGTTAGGGTTAGGGTTATGGTTATGGTTATGGTTATGGTTATGGTTAGGGTTAGGGTTAGGGTTATGGTTATGGTTATGGTTATGGTTATGGTTAGGGTTAGGGTTAGGGTTAGGGTTAAGGTTAAGGTTAAGGTTAGGGTTAGAGTTAGGGTTAGGATTAAGGTTAGGGTTTATAGTGGTATCGGTGGATGTGCGGCATATTCACGTTCGAATACGGCATCAGTGGATGTCCGGATGCGTAGCCTGGAGGCTGGGGGCCGGTTCCGGACGTGTTAACCACTGCGTATTCGAATAAACCTTCGGTCTATCGAGCCTTCTGTCTCTCGGACCTTTGGTCTATAGAGCTGTAACCGCTGCTACTGCTGCTACTGCTGCTACTGAGCTGCTGCTGCTACTGCTGCTGCTGCTACTGTTGCTGCTGCTACTACTGCTGCTGCTACTGTTCCTGCTTCTACTACTGCTGCTGCTGCTGCTGCTACTACTACTACTGACCACTACCATACAATCGCATATACAAAAGCATGCAAAACTCTTATTACCCAACTCTTAGAGGCTAAGAAAGGTAATATATTGGTTGACTACTTCATCTTGAAAATTTACCTCTACAAATGCACTTGATTTAATTAAACATAACACTAATAGAGAATAATATGAATCTTTGTTTTACCAAATTAGACGTGATGGCACTATTATCATCAGGATTTCCAGAGGTTCTATCAGCCTGAAAATTAATCATATTATCAAGAGTGAATAACAAGTGCCGCAGAGCGACAGCGCTCAACTGACGTGTACTGTAGCCGGCTATTCTTCTGATAAACTCACTGGCAACCGAATCAAGTACGCCCTCCCGCCACCGCGTTGATAGGCTTTGCTATAAATCTTGTGCAGTGATGTCATATTATAGGATGTTCTATTGTTTCCCCGCCATACTGGTGATCATCTCATTCTGATCAGCTGGCTCAGACTGGTACCCGGTCGGCACCGTCACTCCGTGCAGAGACAGGTCCACGTTCAGAGCCGGTCTACAGCCTGATCACCATAGGATTGCTGCGTGATATATCAAGAATGCTCTCCCCTTATGCAAACAAACTCGATTCTGTGGCTAAACAGCAGTGTGAGTAGTTTTTATTATCTTCGTCGCAGCAATGCCAAACACGCCGCTAGAGGGCGTGCATCTTTGTCGCAGCGATGCCGACACACGCCGCTAGAGGGCGTGCGTCTTCGTCGCAGCAATGCCGAACACGCCGCTAAAGGGCGTGCGTCTTCGTCGCAGCAATGCTGACACACGCCGCTAGAGGGCGTGCGTCTTCGTCGCCTCGATGCCAAACACGCCGCTGAAGATGTTGATGATGGTAATGAAGAAGATGCCAACGGACGTGGCGTCGTTAATGCGGTCGAGCTGAGCCTGGTACTTCTCCTTGTTGATGTTGGTGATGGAGAGCCACAGCAGTAGGACTCCCACGGCGAGCTGCAGCATCATCGAGGCGATCACCAGCACCATCATGAACGTGTAGTAGCGGTAGAACGAGCCAACCTCCAGCAGTGCCTGCACACATGTACGACAACACGTCAGCTATGCACTACACTGTAATATTACTCATACAGTACTGAGCACACCACGCATGACTACGACACACACGAGTGCTATGGGTGACAATATGCCATATATTAGATGTGAGCGATAGATGTTAATATGCCATATGTTTCACCTGAGCTATCAATATTACTATACCTGAGCTATGGATATCACTACACAAGAACTATTGATTTCACTATACCTGAGCTATCAATATAACTATACCTGAGCTATCAATACAACTATACCTGAGCTATCAATATAACTATACTGAGCTATTGATATTACTATACCTGAGCTATTTATAGAACTATACGTGAGCTATTTATATAACTATACCTAGGCTATTGATATCATTATACCTGAGCTATTAATATAACTATACCTGTGCTATTGATATAACTATACCTGAGCTATTGATATCACTATACCTGAGCTATTTATATAACTATACCTGAGCTATTAATATCACTATACCTGAGCTATTGATATAACTATACCGGAGCTATTTATATAACTATACCTGAGCTATTTAGATAACTACACCTGAGCTATTTATATAACTACACCTGAGCTATTTATATAACTACACCTGAGCTATTGATATCAATACACCTGTACTATGCATGCCAGTACTGCCTACATGAGAAGTGCCTAACGTGAGTTGTTACCTTGAGCTGTGAGGCGTTTGACATGAGGAGGGCCACGTCCAGCATACCCTGAGTAATCGTCTTCTTCGTCACATAACTATTTACATTAAAGTTCGGGGACAGAAACAACTGAAACAAACAATTCTGTTAAGCTACAAAGGAAGAATGCGTGATTTTGTAATAGATTGCTCGTACAAACCCCAGCAATGCATTACTCACTACTCATTACTACTGCTATAATTACTACTACTCATAGCTACTCATTACTACTGCTATAATTACTACTACTCATAGCTACTCATACTACTGCTATTACTATTACTACTACTACTACTGCTACTACTGCTACTACTAAGTGCTGCTGCTTCTACTGAGGCTGCTGCTTGATACGGGGTCATCCCTATAGACCCAAAGGTCCGATAGACCGAATATTGCAAAGGTTAGGTTAGGGTTAGGGTTAGGGTTAGGGTTATTGGTTATGGTTATGGTTATGTTATGGTTATGGTTATGGACTTATGGGTAGGGTTAGGGTTAGGGTTAGGGTTAAGGTTAAGGTTAAGGTTAGGGTTAGAGTTAGGGTTAGGATTAAGGTTAGGGTTTATAGTGGCATCGGTGGATGTGCGGCATATTCACGTTCGAATACGGCATCAGTGATGTCCGGATGCGTAGCCTGGAGGCTGGGGGCCGGTTCCGGACGTGTTAACCACATGCGTATTGCGAATAAACCTTCGTCTATCGAGCCTTCTGTCTCCTGCGACCTTGGTCTATAGAGCTGTAACCCGCTGCTACTGCTGCTACTGCTGCTACTGAGCTGCTGCTGCTACTGCTGCTGCTGCTACTGTTGCTGCTGCTACTACTGCTGCCTGCTACTGTTCTGCGTTCTACTACTGCTGCCTGGCGCTGCTGCTTACTATACTACTACTGACGCACTACCATACAATCGCATATACAAAAGCATGCAAAACTCTTATTACCCAACTCTTAGAGGCTAAGAAAGGTAATATATTGTTGAGCTACTTTCATCTTGAAAATTTACCTCTACAAATGACTTGATTTTAAAGGCATAATAGGCCCATTGATTATACAAAGTTGACGAATGCTAGCAGTAACTGGCACCTTCTGTAGTTAATAAGTAGCATTACCTATAGTCAACGCGTATTAGTTTGTCCAATATCACTGCTAATTACTAAGAAATTGTCTAATTGAAATCCGTAAATCTGGTAATCTGGCGCCAACCGCTAATTGGTTTGCCAAGCACAAATAGCGTCGAATTCGGTTAGGCAACGTCACATGTTGCTACGGGTGGTTTAGCGAGAATTGTTTGTCTCGCGCGGATGCTTATATACGACTAATGAGCTATGTAGAATGTATCTCTGGGTGTATTCGTCGTATTGCGGCACAAGTAAATACACAGGCCGTGGTGCTAATGAACGGGTACCGCACATGTCTTCAATTTCAGACACAGGTGTATTCGTTTGACCAATATCACGTAAATACGCGTAGTGCCGTCTGCTTTCCATGTTTAGTCTGTGGCCGGTGGTTAGTCCGCGATCCTCCATAGCGTTGGCCCCCAACACAGCCTACTTCATTATCACGAGCGCCTCCGTGATTCGTACGTGGATTCGCACGTTCATTACAATCAGAGCTACTGTTACGTATACAGTTACGGTACTGTACTAATCGGCTAGCATTGCGTACGGCCGAGCGAAAATGCATGCGTGCGTGCGTTTTGGCATGCGTGCGAAAATGTCCGGTGGACTATAAATCTGTATCACACCCGTTTCGCAAGTATGGGGTTTCGAAACTGTAAACAAGTCAGTAACTGATTTCGTGGACTGTGGATTTCAATTAGACATTTCTTAGTAACCAGCAGTGATATTGGACAAACGAATACGCGTTTGGCTATACAGGTAATGTACTTATTAACTACACAAGGTGCCGTTACTCCTAGCAATTCGTTAAAATTGCATAATCGATGGGCCTATTATGCCTTTAATTAAACATACACTAATAGAGGAATAATATGCAATCTTTGTTTTACCAAATTAGACGTGATGGGCACTATTATCATCAGGATTTCCAGAGGTTCTATCAGCCTGAAAATTAATCATATTATCAAGAGTGAATAACAAGTGCCGCAGAGCGACAGCGCTCAACTGACGTGTACTGTAGCGGCTATTCTTCTGATAAACTCACTGCAACCGAATCAAGTACGCCCTCCCGCCAGCCGCGTGATAGGCTTTGCCTATAAATCTTGTGCAGTGATGTCATATTATAGGATGTTCTATTGTTTCCCGCCCATACTGCGTGATCATCTCATTCTGATCAGCTGGCTCAGACTGGTACCCCGTCGCACCGTCACTCCGTGCAGAGACAGGTCACGTTCAGAGAGCGGTCTACAGCCTGATCACCATAGGATTGCTGGCGTGATATATCAGAATGCTCTCCCCTTATGCAAACAAACTCGATTCTGTGGCTAAACAGCAGTGTGAGTAGTTTTTATTACCGGTTTATTATGCATGCGTGCGTGCGTGCATATGTAAACGTGCGTGCGTGTATGCGTGTGTACGTGTGTGCGTGTGTGCGTGCGTGTGCACGTATACGTGCGTGCGTACGTGTGTACGTACACGTACGGCGTTCTTCGTGCGTGGGCTGTGTGCGTGCGTGAGTGCGTGCGCATCTGTGCACGTACACGGTGCGTGCATGCTGTGAGTGCGTACATGTGCGTGCATGTGTGCATGTGCACGTACACGTGCGTGCATGAGTGTGTGCGTGCGTGTGCAAGTACACGTGCGTGCGTGCGCGCGTGTGCAGGTACACGTTCGTGCGTGCGTGCGTGCATGCGTGCGTGTGTGCGTACGTGCGTGTGTGCAAGTAGGAGTATCAAAACCACACCCATGATTATAACAAAAAAATAATTTTAAGAAGGTAATGAGAAAATGTCATCAAAAGCCAAAAGGGCTATTGGTGACATATTGTGCTAATGTGTTTTCAGGTGGTTGGGAGTGAAACACGAGCTGTAAAAATATGTCCAGAGGTGGCAAGTGCAACAGAAGGAGAGAAGGAGTGTAAACAGGAATGAAGATATAAATTCAAACCTTATGTTGTAACTGTCATCAACTATAATAGCGCATACACAGTGTCGTCACAACTCGACAATCGCACAAAGAGACAAAGAACGCGCACACGCACATACGCGCATGTGCCTCCTTCCGCGACCAGACCCAGAATCCTCTCTCCCCTTACATCTCTCTCTATATATTCCCCAACACTCCTACAAACCACATGCACCACGCACATGTACCCGTTCTCACAGACTAACGTCGCTACCCCCATTTCACAATGACCTCTAATCTGTCTAACACAACCACGTCTACCATTCTCCCTAATACATCAACGTAGCCGCGAATCTTGTTGAGCGACGCTTGTCTAGCTAGACTATGGCTAAAAAAACTCACCAGTCTAGCCTCCAGCTGACTAACATGTAACACGTAAAAAACAGATGTTAGAGGAGTCATTCTACGAAGGATTGAATGCATCATGTGATAAATATAATAAATCTACAAGTACTCATTTACAGACATATGCGCTTTACCAGTGCAGTTTTATTGTTTGCTCTGCATACTCCGTGATAACCAACATTCGACATGAGAAAATCTTTTATTTTTAGCTCAGCTGACGAAGTCAGATGCAGCTTGTACAGGCGCGGATTTAGGCCGGTTTGCACCAATTTCCAGAAACCGGTCACAGGCTGGGTATCTTCAGAATTGACCCTCAAAATTCACCAGAATGCACAAATATAGCCAAATTTTTTAAAAATTCCCGGGGGGAATTTTTTACATTTCGTTACATTTCCGGACCCCCCGAGCTGTGACTAGAACTATGGAAACTGGTCACCCAAACCCTCTGAATCCGCCCCTGTTGTAGAATCGCATGATTGTCCGTCCATCCGTGCGTCGTATCGTGTCTGTGTGTCAACAGTTATGGCACAAAATCTTAACACGGCTCGACGTACGGTCTTGATTTTTGGGACGTCGGGGGAGATTGAGTTAGTATGATACTAGTACGACAGGTAGCAACAGACCTCAGCTGAACCCAGTCGCTCTTCGGTTCTGGTCAAATTTACATTTGGCTGGTTTTTGGTATTATGAAACATGCTACATATAATATTGATGCTAATCATAAATAATGATAATAAACTGTCACAATTTATATTCCATGACAGGTGCTAACAGTGTCATACTGTCGGCAATACCTGGATACACAGAACACTTTGAGAAGTCAGCCAACACAACCTTGCCAGCTCCTCTAACAGAACTGTAAAGTTCACAGCATGCCAATTTGAGCTTCGCTGTGCTAATCGACAAATCGAGGGAGACATTTGTCTGGCTGTCAGATGGGCTGTCGAATGAGCTGGTCTCTTGTGGTGTTCTAGCCAGGTTTAATAGGGCTGCTGCATGCTGCTGTTGATCTCTTAGTCTAAAATTTTAGTTCCAATCATTAATATATTTAGTCAGGGTAAGATTGTCAGATGTTAACATGGTATTTATAATATATATTATCGCCAATATAGTCGAAAGAACACTAGACTTAGCCACAACACACTACACGTAAGGTTTATTACTCGATTCAACACGAAGGAGGAAGTGACAACCTACGCGCACGCGTAGTACACGTCAAGACCACACATACGGTATTGTCTACGCACGTAACTTCCTGTAGTGACTCCCTGCGCCACTCTTCTTTCATATAATTAACCAACTCAAAGAAACACACACGTCCGTGCTACAAGCCCCAATTGTAGCAGATTCATTAAGGTACATGTATAATCAAAACATTGAGGTGGACAACTGAAATCCACCAACCATAGGGCGATCACCACAACTTGCATATTAAAGCGTCCATGGTCATACAGGAACACACATATGCTGGTAACTTAATGCTGCACACTCGGTCATATAGAAAGTTATACTACAGGTCACCCCATCAGAGCTTAAGCACGCACCAGTCACACGCACAGCCCTACCCCTAACCTACCGGCCAATACTTGTCATCATACTAAAATTACGGCTCTACCGCTACCACGTAAACACATAGGAAAGCATACGTCTAGAGTACAACCTCCTAACCTTCGGCCACTAACTAAAGTAGCCCATTAATGCGCCAAGCTCTTCTGGGCTGACGTCGCTTCGCGCGCTTGGTCGGCCCTCTCCGAGACACTGACTCAACAACGCCTCGCGAGTGCCACAGCGAATTGCCGATATGATCCTCGCGCGCTGAGGTACTGGGGTATTGCCACGAGACAGCAGGAAGTGCACCGTAGAAATCTGGGAACTACCTAGAGGGTTGCGTGGGGTTTTTATAACGCCAGGGAATCTCGGGGCACGGCCCGATGGAGTCACCGGGAGCCTGGGGATCCGCGGGCCTGGAGGATCACTGGAGCGCGACCAAGCACTACCTTCGCTACGTCGTCTTCATCGGGGACGAGTCGACATGCGCAGGAGAGATACGTCGGTGTCCGGACTCTTGACGGGATGGGAACCTAGCGGTCGTAAAGTGCAGAGCTGTCTGACTCTATGCAGCAGACTGGACGGCGAGTTGAGAACCGGCAAACTTGTCTACACTATGATCCAACAACTCGCCCTCCAACGTTACAAGCACGATACCTATTGCGACGCATGTGACATTGCTCGCGATCCGATCGCAAATACACCAGTCTCAATCCAATATGCCCCGATGGGGGTAGGTAGGTCCACTAGGCGTTTTACGCACATTATCACTTATGGGTGTTTGACACCTCAGACTCTTGCTTGACGCAGTATGATTGACTGCTCGTCAATAGTTATGCTGCTTGTGGGGACTGGTCACGCTGAGCTCCACGATTTTCTTAGTATGAATAACCCCCCTTCGCTCAGCCGGCGTATTTATCGAGCTTGCAACATGCAATCGCTAACCCCACTGATCAGGCCAAAACGAGTCAACGGCACAGAGGGATTCTGACGTACTAATGCATATTCCTCCGTTCATAACTCCTGTATCGCCCTTTTCGGTACGGGGTTTTGTTTTACATTCTCTAGCTCTCAGTCTCTTAACCCACTTCAACTCCGTAACGGTCCGACTCGAGCGTGACAGGCAAGTCTCATCATTAACCCAGGCTAGCGGCAAAACGGGTGCCGGATCTGCTTCGCAGCAACGGCAGGGCGGTCCCTCAAGGCGGACATAACTCATGACACAACGCACAAATCGCATCCCTAAGCGTTTCATGACGTTCGTTCTCCACAAATGTGGCCACGCGTATGAACGCATAACATAGCTCTCGAAGCGAAGCAGAAGTCATCTGACGCTCACGTCTGAATGACATCCGCAGCAAACAAATACCCTACACATGCAGGCGGTATCGCCTGTACTTTGTTCACTGGTGCATTTGTCGGAAGTTTCTTGAGAGAAGGCACATGATGACAGGGCCCTACCGCGTGACTGTGACGACTGATCGTTTTACCGCAGACTCCAAAGCCGTGCGAATATCGTTGAACAACGGACTTTCAACTGGTAAGCGGAAGTGATGGTCCACACTTGATACTGTCAGGGCAGTGAGGAAAGCTCTTCAAGTGCATGTCTGGCGGATCACAATACACTCACGAGGATGGGGAGCAATGTACCCTCATGTCTTCACCACAAGTAAACCATCCCTAGACAGGTACGACCATGCCAAGTAACGTTAAACGTCTTTGACATTTGGTGAGTTTCTTGGACGCCGAGTACCTGACGCCAGATGTGCCGCATGCACGACGCGTCAGTCCGCCACGTCTGACTGATAAAGCAACTCAAGCAGAGAAGGCTCCTAGTAATGCGGCAGTCTTGACAGAACCCATCCAAAACTTCCTTTTGCTAGAAACGGAGCGCACAACGGGTCCTCAATGCTCGCGCTTGAAGCAAACGAACACGTGTACCCTTGACATATCAGGCATCTCAGCACTCCGCAGTGCGTTTCGACTAATGCAAATCGCGACTGTAATATGGCTGACCGCTAACTGTGTCTGACTGACACCTGATACCGACTAGCCGTCACCGTACGAACAATTCGACGGAACCTGCTGGGGCTGGAGAGAACTGGACCCCTAACAGCTTCTGATTCGCCTAGCAGCATCACGGTTTTCTGTCAAGTGGAGAACACATGCGATGCAGGAAGAACTGAACGATGTACGGGCTGAAATGTTTTATAGAAGCCGGCAATCGAGCAAAGCCTCGATATTCACACCTCAAGACGGCTAATCTCCAGTATCACCTGGTTCAATCCTGGTCGGCCTACTTTATGCTCCCACTAAGAACCGGCCAAGAGTAACACCTTAGACCCCGGCGAACATACGCAAGGTTGGCCCCAGACCCATATCTGCTTCGACCTTACGACCCCATCTTGTAACAATCCAGAGTTGATAGCATACTGAGCCTCGGGCGTCAAGCTCATTGATCCACGCAGGCGGTCACTGGAGCCGAGTAGCTACCATAACTGGGGCCTCCTGGTCGCTTTTTTTGAAGGCACCTACGTAGTCAGTCGGTCCACCAAAATCACAATCCTTCGAGGTCCACGTCCCGCAACCGCGTCATCTAAAGAGAGGCAACAGAGATGGAGACTGCACGCATTGCAATTACCCTGGCGAGGAGCGGCTTAAACGCCAACCAACGAAGAACGCAGGACCTGTCACCAGAGTAGGAGAGCCGGACGCAAACACACGATAGAGCCCAGCAACCACGATGTGGGCCTAGCCGACCGGAATACTAACCTTGGCGACGTCGGCGGGAAGATTTGGAGTTAAGTAGGATACTCGAGTGTTACGAACAGGTCATGCAAAACCTAAAGACATCAGCTGACCCAGTCGCTCTTCGGTTCTGGTCAAATTTATACATTTGTACGCTGGTTTTTTCGGTATTATGAAACATAGCTACATATAACTAGTTGCATGCTAATCAGTCCAATAATGATAATAAACTGTCACAATTTATATTCCATGACAGGTGCTAACAGTGTCAATACTGTCCGGCAATACCTGCGTACACCAGAACACTTGGGAGAAGTCAGCCAACACAACCTTGCCAGCATCCTCTACAGACACCTTAAGAGCTTCACAGCGCATGCCAATTTGAGCCTTCGCCTAGCTGCCTGAATCGACAAACTCCCGAAGGGAGACATCCGTGTCGCTGATACAGGATGGCGCTGTCGAATTGAGCTCGGGTCTCTTGTGGATGTTCTAGCCAGGTTTAATAGCTGGCCTGCTCCTGCTGTTGATCTTCTAGTCTAAAAATTTAGCTTCCAGATCATTAATATATTAGCTCAGGGTAAGGATTTCAGATGTTAAACATGGTATTTTATATATATATTATATTAAATATTAAATATATTATATTATACTATATATATAATTAAACAAAATTAAATCAATATAATTACCATGGCCTGTCACCATTATTATGAGTGATTCGTCTTCTTCACTGAGTGAATAACAAAATATATCTAAAACAATATTAGCCAAGCCCCCTTGCATGNTGCCCCACTGTCCATGGTTACACGAACTGAGTGATGGGCGCAAAACACATCAAGATATGGGGACTGGCGGATCTGAACCCTGCCGACAGTGTCTTCCAAATAGCGGTCACATCTCTCATCACACTCATCTTGGACCTCGTCAGCGTCGCATGGGCTGAGCACCTGACGAGCTCTCGCCATATACCTTCGATCCTGTGCCGGCAGGAAAGTACACGCACTGAGAAAATGACCGCTCTGGCGTCCAGCTTCCTTACACAGAGGGCAAAACTTCGTAACGCCGTACCTTGCAGATGACGGTTGTCTCGATTGTCGGAACGACTTTAGTCTAGTCGAGTTAGATACATCGGCCCGCATAGCTCTAGCACCTTCTGATGTATGAAGTTCCTCTAACAAAGAGTCCAACGCTTGCGATATCTCGGGTTTTATAGACGCCAACGTACGTGATCGTAATTCTGTGCCATAACGTTGTTTAACAAGTTTTGGGAGATCTGGGTGGATAAGCCGCAACCATGTAAGCGCTGTCAAATTCTCAAGTGTCGGGGAAAGCTCCTCATCCTCATCCGGTATCTCATCATGATGTGAAATTCTCATATCCTTACTCAGTAAATTGTCATCAACAAACGCCATAAGTCTCTGATATAAAACTTCTGGTCTCTCGTTCGGCTCTAGCTTGATAGCATCAAAGTCAATAAAATGGGCGCCCGTCGACTGGAATCCGAAATGTAACCGGATCGTCTGCCATATGTTCTCAATGGAAGTAGAGTTCTTCACAATCGTATTGCGAGATATGACCGGGCAGTAATTGGCTACTTGTCCCAGCATCAATTCAAGCATGCTTACTTTTTGTTGTGCTGTACGCCGGTGAGTACCCGGTACGTCTCGATCGTCGTCCACAAACCCCCGGAGCGGAGCATTACGCGTCTTTTTCTCCCAATGGACGCCATCCACAAGAAATTGGGCAAAATTTGCGTCCAATGACAATGTGTACAGTAAGTTCTGCCTCCAATTCTCGAAAGAGTTCACTGTTTCAATTTTACTCAAACACCACTGCTTCGGTGCCCGTGTCGCCGCCATCTCGGAAAAATCAGCCAGCCGGTAGTGCGTCCACAGCAATTTCCAATTACGGTGTGACTAATGCATGCCTGCGCTGCTAGTGTTCAGACACACGAAGTCCAGAACTTTATCTCCAGAGACGTGAAGTTGAAGACCGCTGCCACCACGCCAATATAGTCGAAAGAACACTAGACTTAGCCACAACACACTACACGTAAGGTTTATTACTCGATTCAACACGAAGGAGGAAGTGACAACCTACGCGCACGCGTAGTACACGTCAAGACCAAATACGGTATTGTCTACGCACGTAACTTCCTGTAGTGACTCCCTGGCGCCACTCTTCTTTTCAATTATAATTAAACCAACTCAAAAGAAACACACACGTCCTCTACAAGCCACCATTGTACAGATTATTAAGGTACATGTATAAATCAAACATTGGAGGTGACAACTGACAAATCCACCAACCATACCGATCAACAACCTTGCAATTAAATGGTCATGTCCATACAGGATACACAATATGCTGTAACTAATGTGCACACTCGGTCATAGCAAAGTTATACTACGGTCACCCCATCAGAGCTTAACACCACCAGTCACACGCACAGCCCTACCCCTAACCTACCGCAATACTGTTATCATACTAAAATTACGCTCTAC
>NW_014577423.1:0-5276 GCF_000485595.1 Priapulus caudatus
CGCTTATCCAACTTCCTGTAACATCAATGCCGCCGCCCAATATGCGCGACGTTCCGTCCAGCTAGACTATATGGCTAAAACAACTACCAGTCTCTCTCCACTCGACTAATCCATGTAAAAATAGACGTTACAGCCTGTCCACAGATGGATATTTCTAGATCTAAGCCCTATGCCTACGGAGCCTGTTGTTGTCAAACTAGATACGATAATGTAGCCCTGCGGCTGTGCGAACACTGAGTTATCAAGTCGTATCTGAGTTATCGTACGATTCAAGTTAGTGACTACGGTATGCCATTGCCTTGTCATAATTTGCCATTTGGGTACCATTTTGACCTGGTTTGTGTAAAAATATGGCAAAAATTACTTTATGACTCATATGCGGTTAGTACTTACTTGTGAAACGATATTCCCTTGGATTTGCTGATGGCATTTCGGTATTTGGAACATACTATTGCGAAACACTGTGTACCTTAAGACGCATCTTTCCAATATGGCGGCGCGGCGGACCGTTATTATGGTTACCGTTTATTACCGTTATTATTATTATATTATTACATATATTATTATTATTATATATATCATTATTATATTATTATATTACCGTTATGGTTACCGTTATTACTGTTATTATTATTATGGCGGCGCGGCGGACCGTTTATATGCGACACCGCGCGCATATATTTGGTAATTAATTAAACTAATCGTGGTTCAATAAACTCAAAATTCACAGAGATTATAGCTAAGACATGTGTCTATAATATCTAGAATTTCTAGAAATGTAACTCAACTCGTTCGCGAGATATCAGAGGACGTACACTTTCCTAACGTCCGTTCGTCTGTTTAATGCCCTAGAAAACACTGGGACAATCTGCGACAATCATCTTTCCAATATGGCGGCGTGGCGGACCGTTCAGTGCAATATGCGCTCTCATTGGCTAGGGCCTATCTAGTTGTTATATGATATCTATGCGCCACCCGCTCACACCTGGGATATGCTAATCACTGATCTCTACTAACATAACGTTAGTATAATAGAGATCAGTGATGCTAATCCCCGGGCGTGGAGGGGCAGTACCGCAACGTGGCAGCACTAGCTGTGTTAGGATTAGGGTTAGGATCAGGGTTAGGGTTAGGCATATAAGGCCATGTCTAGCACGGAAGTATGACTGTGGAATCTTTCTGTGGAAGATTTGGACTTTGAAGTCGCGAACTGAATTGTCCCTCCACGCCCGTGTAATAGCAACACCCCTCACACCTTGGCCGATGGGTAATGCTATCTCCCGGGTGTGGAGTGACACGGCAACGTGGCAGCACTACAGGGTGAAAAACTGATAATTGGAGGTACTGGTCCAGTAGGACCAGTGCCTCTGAGGAAGCACTGGTCCTGGTCAGTAGGCACTGGTCCAGGATTTTTGTCGTATCAAAGTGAATGACTCGGATGTGGGGACGTTTTTATATGGGGGGGATGGTGCAATTTGGTGATGTGCATTCTAAGGTATTCTTAAAAATTATATTTTTTACTCGTTTTGATACACCAGGGTTCTCCAAGCTTTTTCATTATAGCATGGCGGGTGCTGCCTTTACGGTCCTAGTTGCAAATCGCCGAAGGCGGTTTGCGTGCTAGGGGGGTCCGAGGGCTATGATATTTAGCATGGCGGCTATGATATTTAGAGTGGCGGGTGCATTTTAGGATGGCGGGGCTTGATGATAGCCTGGCGGGCCGCCAGGCTATACGTGCTCTTGGAGAACCCTGTACACTGATGCGTAGTAAATCGGAACAAGTTTGCAAGTCGATTTCAAAGATCAGCGGTCTCTGAAGACCGCCCATTATTCCTATAAATTATCATATTTTATTACACGATTGCTGATTGGTCGGGGATGCCCAGTATTGTCGAATTAGCAGAGGTTTAACAGCATGACCTAGAAAATCGAACACATGGAGAGTTTGTGTACTTCGCATGGACTTTAGGCTTCGGAATTTGACTATTTTTAGTCTATATTTGATTAAATTTACCATTCATTTCATTAGAATAATGTAGAAGGTTAGTAGAGAATAACAAAATTATCAGTTTGGTAAATTTTTTATTTCCTGTGCGGCAGCCTAAAAATTACTCTTTTTTTACGAGAGCTGTTTTTTGATATTGTACATGAAAAAAAGCTCTCGTAATTTTTTTTACAGGAGCTATTTTAGGCTTGGCCAGAGCTACTTTTTCATACCATGATTTTGTTAAAATTTTCATAATTTTGATGCATTGACTAATATCATTCATCAGCATTCAGCACTCAGCACCAGTATCAGACTATCAGTGTTAAGAAATCGTCAACAAATTACATTCGATCACATTTTTTTTTATCTCATTTCACTCGACTAAGAAACCAATCACATTCTTATTCAATTTAATTCACACAGACAAACATGCACTACACAGTACACGTAGTTTTTAGTTACTTTGAGTATGTTAAAAAAACTTGTACTGGAATCTCTAGAAATGCCGGGAGCTTCTGGGCAAGGTTTTACTTTCGTTTTTCTCCTCCCCAGTCCACGGTACCCCCATGCATAGATCAATGCTGCCGCACATCCGCAAAGTTACAAGTGCCTAGAATCTTTAAGTATATACAGTTTACATTGCTTCTAGATATCTAACTGAATAAAAATAGTCCACTTTCTACATTCCACTTTCCAATAGTTCACATGAAAAGTAACTAATTCAGTTAACAGCTTTGATTACGTGCGTGTCAGGTGTCACTGGTCGTGCCCTCACTCCCCACGATAACACCTGCGATATAAAAACGCGGATTGTTATGCGGGCTGCACTACATGCCGGCCACAATCGATTTCTTAGACCGCCGCGAGTTTTTGTTCGTGTGGCGAATCGTGCGTTGAGGGAGTTCATGCAGCTCTAGAAGGTTTGGATACCCCGTCTACGTTGAGGAACGGGTCGTATTATGCGCTCCCGTTTACAAGTCTGTATTTTTTTCGCTGCTGTCCGGCGATTATCTAGTCGCCCCGCCGGACCAGCTGACACATGCAAGCAGTCGCCCGGTAGATTTTCTAATCGCCACTGGCGACTGGGCGACCGCTAGTTTCTCACGCTGCAGTAGTATTAGGATTAATATTATTAGTATTAGTATTAGTATTAGTATTAGGTTAGGGTTAGGGTTAGGGATAGCTCCAAGAAACGGTATCGCTAGGGTTAGGAATAGTATAGACAATTTTACAATAGGGATAGAGTTAGGGTTAGAGTTTTTGCATCATGATATCTGTCCCCACACCATAGATTAATTTTTGTGGATTACAGAACCTATATATAGCGCTCCGGGATATATATATTTAGTGTTAGGGTTATCGTTGGAGGTGTTGGAGTTAGGGTTACCGGATGAGTAATCCTTTTAAAGTATACGCCAACTGTATCACGTGACCGTCCCTCCACGCCCGGGGATAGCAACACCCTTGGCCGATAGGATTAGATCTTGGGAACGCGCATGCCGTCCCTCCGACCTCGGAGTGGGGGGCCCGGGGTTTATTGACGCAAATATATGCGCGCGGAAGTGAATTACAGATGATTAAATTTCTAAAATTCTATATACCTATAGACACATGTCTTAGCTATAGTCTCTGTGAATATTGAGTTTATTGACGCACGATTAGTCAATATATTAGCAAATATATGCGTACCGTAATCTCCCGTACCGGCTTGAATATAGACACCCCCGATGCCATTTCGAGTAGTTGACCGCTACATTCGCCAGGGGCAGCACCATCGAAACGCTTGGCCGATATCTCGCGCTATCGCGAGATTCGAAAAGTTTTGAGAAATGGTGGCGGCGGCAATCGACACAAGTAAAATTCGAAGCGTGCATGTTTTGGAGAATATGGCGAAGTACGGAAGTTCTAAGACATTTCATCATTACTCTAGAGAGTTGCTGTTACTCATGCAATAACGGTAAGTAACACGAGACTAGTTAGAAATTATTTTCAAAATGGCTTTGAATTCAATTAGCCGGTTCGGAGTTTCACTAGATAAGATAGGCCTACTCAGGCTACTGTAGGCCTGTAGGCCTACTTAGGCCTAGCTCTAGAACTATAGTCCGCCGCAGAGCTATAGAACATACTATGGCAATTTCCAGGTAGTAAGCAAAGACAACTTTTTGCGCTTAATAACTTCTTCGGTACGCCAAATAAAGCACATTCTCTGTCGCACAAATGTCTTAAGTTACTGCAAACACTAAAATTAAACTGCAAACTAACGGTTAAATGTTGTACTTGCTGTATTAGTACTATTACTTGTCGACGAAGATTATTTACAAACTTGTCACCGCCTTTTTTCGATGTGCGGCGCTAGCGGGGTTCCGGGGCTAGTGAGCGGGGACAATGTATTTCCAAGTGGAGGGGTGGGCAGGTTGCACGCGGTTCCAAACTGCGCTAGCGCTGCACAATGAAAAATGGCGGTTTGCAACCGCGTGCAACCTGCCCACCTCTCCACTTGGAAATACATTGTGCCTGCTCACTAGCGAAAAATGGCGGTGACAAGTTTGTAAACAATCTTCGTCGACGAGTAATATAGCAAGTACAACATTTAAGCGTTAGTTTGCGGTTTAATTTGAGTGTTTATAGTAACTTAAGACATTTGTGCGACAGAGAATGTGCTTTATTTGGCGTACCGAAGAAGTTATTAAGTGCAAAAGGGAACTACCTGGCTTACTACCTGGAAATTGCCATAGTATGTTCTATAGCCCTGTGTCGGAGCGGAGGGCTATAGTTCTAGAGCTAACTTAGGCCTATCTAAGAATAGGCTCGCGTTATAACCCTACTCTTGTTGGGTTACATTATTGTAACAATAATGTAACCCAACAAGAGTAGGGTTACAACGCGAGCCTATTATTTTCTTTGGAGGAGCCCCTGACTGATTAACTCAGGGCGGTTTTATGGTGCGTTTTTCGAGACTGCAATAGTTAACAGCTGCATCTATGGATCTATACAATTTTATTTGCAGTGGGTTTGAATCAAGATTGTAACAATCATGTACAGCCAATCTTTTCAATTAAAAGTTTTACCTTGACGCTTGTTCTGTCTGTGTAATTTTTGGTGCTGTATGGGAGGGGGTGGCCGAATTCTCAGCCTATGCTGCAGCTCCTACAAACCCAATAGTAACTTTTTATTACCAAACTATATCTATATAGCAGGCCTCGAATTAAGTGACGAGAGGGGCAAGGCAATTTTTTGGGGGCATGTGAGAAATTGCCTTGAATTTTCTCTAAAATGGATGGGCACCGAG
>NW_014577423.1:5793-9634 GCF_000485595.1 Priapulus caudatus
GAGATTTCGTCCATCGTTCGTCCAGCGTTCGTCCATGTTTGCAGTGCTCGAAATAAGCGTTGTCCGGTTGTCCGAGACAACCAGAATTTGCGCCGGACAACCTAACCAGTCTGAGACATTGTCCGGTGGACAACCAAAAAACCCTATCTCTAACCCTAAACCGACTCGGCTATCTTATATACGCGTGGTACCCAATTAATCTATGGTGTATAACCTTTTGCTTTCAATATTTTGCATCTGAACTGACAATCAATCCCATGCAACCAACTGGTATAGGCTATAGCTAGCACAATAATGTTCAGTTTCATACTTCAAATCCGAGTGTTTTCTAGCTCTTCAAGAAATCTTAATCGTGAATTAAATCGTGAATAATATAAAAATATGGGACCAGCTGCTATTTCCAACACTGGTATAATATCAGGAGTAAGATATTACCTTATTATCTACCTATATCATCTATCTATCTATATCTATCTATATTATCTATCTAGATTATCTATATTATCTTACTCCTGATAATATCATATGTCAGGTTTTCTGATTTATGAAAGGTGAACTCGATTTGGAACCAGCAAACCAGCAAGTTTCCAAAATTTTCTGGGGGAGGACCCCCATACCCCCCGCCTGTTTTTCACCCACCCCCTCCTTGGAATCCTAGACCCGCCACTGAACAATTACATATTTTGGGAGCAGAGAAAAATGAACAAAAATGTCGCCTTTTCGCATGGCGCCCAAAACAAAGATTGCAGAGCTGAGAGGTAGAGGAGCCGTAGGGTGTGGAGAGGGAGGCGGAGGAGCCAGTGAAATATTAAGTCATCCACTATTTTGCGCAGTTCGCTGTTTTTGGCCCCCCTTGTTAAAAAATCCTGGCTACGCCACTGTTTTTGGGTGTTTTCTGATTATATTATTATGTGATTGAAAATAGGAGATTTGGGGATTTTTTTTGGGACAACCAGAAATTGTTGCGGACAACCCGATTTGATGCCGGGGTTGTCCGCAGGACAACCAAATTTTTTTTCTTATTTCGAGCACTGGTTTTACACTATTATTCGATGTTTAATCCTATGTAGTATTTGTTTTAGATACAAATATAAAATGTTATTTAGAAATGTATATTTATGTAACCTGCAGTTGTGTTGTTTTTTTGTTGCCTGATTTTGTACTGTTTAGAATTTCAGGATTCTGGGTTTGGTTTGAGATTACCTTTTCACAAATTTTTCATAGAAATTCTGATCACTTTAATATCTGACAAGTCAAAACTGCTTGAGGAATCAAAGGTGGTACTCAGACAGCTGAAATGTTCTCAAAGTTCTGAAGTAATTTCTGAAACATTTCCTGAAAAACATGTCGGATCAACAATAAACCAGACTATAGACCCCCATTCCCACAGTCTGACATGTAAATATCTAGTAAAGTCTATTGTTTGATTCTGTTTCTAGCAATAAAATGTCAGTCAGCAGTTTACCATTCAATATTTATTAATACAAACTGTATAAACTGAACAATGAAAATACATTTTGCACAAAGACAGTCTCATGAAATGTCACTTCAATCCACCATTTAAACCCCGAGTAAGTCAAAACATTATGTGCACCGAATAAAAAGTTCATTCCGGACAGGCCTCGAATTAAGCGACGAGAGGGGCAAGGCAATTTTTTAGGGGCATGTGAGAAATTGCCTTGAATTTTCTCTAAAATGGATGGGCACCGAGGCAATTTTAAAAGGCATCAAGACAACTCTCAAAATTTGAGAAGGGCACCAAGGCACTTTTGTGAAATAAAGAAAAACTCCTAACAAATTAATAATGTTTTTACCGTGTATGTACAGACCGTCTCCCGCCCACATGTACATCGTCTTCCGCCCCCCCCCAACCGCTGAGGCTACTATTTTAACATCAAATTTATAAATCAAAATACCATACTAAGGTTGTATCTCTCTCTCGCTCTCTCTCAAACTCTCTGTCTCTCTCTTATACTAGTATAAATTTACAATGTATCTGCTGGTCTTCTTGTGTGGGAAGCTTCTTCCACCAGCCATCAAAATCTGGAAGGCATCCATGGTCTTCTTTGTGACTTCAAGCTTGTCAACGTCGCCGTGTGTGCTACATGTAGTCGGCCTATATTCAAAGCGGATCGCTTTTACGCCGAAATTGGAGACGTCGGCTGCTGTCAGTGATAACTGCGAATTGAATGAGTCTGACTGCCAGTTGCCGGGCGGTGTCTTCGTAGAGCATTGTATGTTTACCTCAAATTTTTTTGGCGTCCACCTCCCTGTGGTGTTCCTCAAACACCTCCATTAGGGTCGATTTTAGGAGGTCTGTGGCCAGCTTCCTCTCTTGTGGATGGTGATCGCATTTAGCGAATGTAAGGGCCATGCATGTGGCGGAAGCCATGTTGTTTGTTCTGGTACACATCCGAAGTTGAACGGCTACTGATTTAACACAAGTGGCGCCACAAAAGTCTAACGGCCACTGGCGTAAATTCAAAGTATGACGTCAGGCTGGCAGACAGTCTGGAGCTCACCCGCGCAGTGTCGTTCAGACGGCGAGTGCACGCGAGCATTCGCTCATCACGCCTGTAACGCGCCAACACGCCGCCGCCAACACGCCGCCGCCAACATGCCTACATAGCATGGCATAGCATAGCACTGTAGGTAACGTGCGTGACCTTTTAATACGCAAAAACACTGTATCGCTCGCTGGTCGAGCGGCTACCAGCCAGGCTGGCAGGCAGACATTGCGCGATGTTCGTACATTTCCTACTTTTGCAATTTGAAAAAAATAGTATTAGATGATTGGTAGCCTTACCTTAAGATAATCTTCCTTAAGACATTCATATAGTGCTTGACATGTAGCTGTTTTATGTTGGATATTGTGCGTTCGCCTATTCTGAATGTATTCGAGAGGCTGTGAAAGGTTTCCCCTGAAATAAAATAAAAATTCTTCAGTTAAGTGTACATAAATATATTCTGTTGTGCAATATTCGATGACTGAGGATATTTTCTCCATTCCTTTTTTTATTGAAGAGATCTTGTTGGCTGAGCAGATGAGGAGAGGGTCTGGCACTTTGAAAGCATAAAGCTATGGTGATATGTTTTTTCCACACATCAGCCACTTTCCTTTTGTTGCATTGTGACATTTTAATTACTTTGTGGTATTATGATCTATTATTGTCTATTTATCAGGGCCCACAATAAATAATACGGACGAATAATCCAGGTACGGTATAACTGTCACTTCACTACTACTATTATTAAAATCCAGCATGCACAAAAGCAAAACTGAACTACTGATATCATAGGCCTAAGTTTTCAGAAATTATACTGCAGTTCTAGGTCTGAATACTCACCAGTGGCTAGGAACCTCAGGGTAATAGCCAATCGCTCTTCTGGCGTTATCGCTCTTCTGGCGTTATCACTCTCCTCATATGTGTTTTTTTTTCCGTATTTTATCCGACACTTTCCCCAAAATAAACTTGAACTGTTCGACAGTCAGACGAAAATATCGGCGGTATGCTTTCGTATCCTCCCTTCTCAATTCTGTGAGCAAATTATTAAATATCCCCTTTACGAGTTAAAGCTAGTGTTTGGTATGGTAGACGCACGCAGACACTGTACATAGAAATGATATTTATTTTTTTTAGTACGTGAAAGTATTAATAATTATTTAATATCATCGGTATCACCCGTACAATCGTCTTTCGTAATATTCCTGAAAATACACATATCATGCCACATCGAGCCATACCATGACTCGTCTCTATTTTAACAATTTAATATCCAAAAATATGTATATACAAAAAATATATTGCCTTGGTTATACACAGTTCCCTGACTACTAGAT
>NW_014577423.1:10101-17043 GCF_000485595.1 Priapulus caudatus
AGCCAATCAGAAGGCGCTAAAATCCTTCCTATGTTATACCGTTTGGGAAAAAAAATTTCGCGCCCTGGCCTGCCGGCGTCGTTGCTCCTGCGCCCGCTTTCTCTCCTGGTCGCGGTTATTCCCTGGGCGTTGTGGTGTTTCGTCTACCCGGGAGGAGTGGATCGCGCCGTGCCTCTCTTGCTGATGCCGGCGCATCCGACGGGGGTCGTCCGTCTGGTACCGGCATTGGGGGCACTGGGGTGCGCGGTGGCGTGCTCGTGACGACCGGCCTGGCCTTGGTGTGGCTCGGCCTTCGTCCTCCGAGATCGTTTCTCGGGGATCTACCTGGATCTCCAGGATGTCCATCTGAAAAGAGAAAACGTTCTTCCTGTGTTCTGTTTGGACCATACTTCCCTTATTGGGGCCCTTCCCTTATAAGTCTAGCCGTTGAGGCGGCTTCCTGACCCTTCCTCCCTTCCTCACTGGAAGGCTCGTCGCCGTTGGTACTTCCTCGTCCTCTCCTCCGTCAGCGTCTTCCTCATCATTCGGAGCGATTTCCTCCCATATCACGTGTTCGTTGTCCTCCACTTGTTCTGCTGGTTCGGCACTTCCTCCCTCACTCGATCTTGATGGCGCCTCTGAATGTGCCCTCCTCCAGTCCAGTGGCGGCTCCTCCGTTCGATACGGCTTCAGGTAGTCTATGTGGATCACTTTCTTTCTTGCTTGTGGTCCCCGTTGTATCCGATAGAGCAGGTCATTGATCCGGTGAAGTACTAGGTAGGGCCCTTGCCAACCATGTCCTAGCTTCCGTCGTATCCCTGGTGGATACCAGTACCACACAAAGTCTCCATCTTTGAATCCTATTGGCTTTACGTTTTTATCATAGCCCTTCTTTTGTCGCTTTGCAGCTTTCTTCATGGCGCCTCTCGCAAAATCGTAAGCTTCCTCCATTACTTCTTGTATCCATCGTACGTATTCATTCTTTCCTCTCGTCTACCTATCCATTTTCGAACCCAAACCTGACAATTATGGGCCTTTCTTCGTCGAATACGCATTAAATCAGCATCGCCGTATATGCCAGATTTCCAATGTGATTTTTGTCTTTGTAAAACTTGCTGTCTTTCTGTTGCTTCGGAAAGTAGATAATTTGAATAAATTATGCACGATTGACGAGATTGGGGCTGGCGCGCGAGGGCATGGCGGGAAAGCTGTACCACGTGTACGCAGAGGAAGAAGGTTGAATCAGATTCTTTAGCGTACTCTACGAAGGTGCATTGTTGGGCGGGGCTTAACCCATTAGTTACCAATTTATTATAAGTAGTTACCAGCAGAATACCAGAAATTTTCAGGAATAACTGTAATTTCGTACATCAAACTTTAAATGCAAATAACTACACTAAGATTCTAATATCAATTATTACAACCACAATTTATTTTAAAGCTGAACCCTTTTAGAATACAATGAACACAAAATATTATAATTTTATGAAAGTTCACTTTGATCTTTTGGCACAGAAAGGTTGACATCACACGAGATTGTGGAATTCTTGATAACAGTTTCCAGCTTTGCAGAGATTCACTCGACAAAGCTGGCAGCCAAACGAAGACCTAACACAGCGGTTTCCAGTCGTTTTCCTTTTTGCCTTTACACAGGCCTGACAAGCCCGTTTTGCCTCTGAGAACTGGACCAGATCATGACCCGGGATTATATTTCTCTAAAGTGTCACAGCTACATTGCATGCTCCCTCCACACTTGCTCGCTTTCTGACACAGGTTTGTCCGGAGAGCTGATGTATCAGAGCTACTTTGAAGTTTTTCAAAGAGAACAATCTCTTGTTTTTTGGTAGCAGCCTGTTGCACAAACACTTCAGAATATAGGCGTTGATGATGCTGATATTCAAGAGCGCAAAGAAAAGGTGGCGCCACCATTTCTTTCCCGCACGCCCAACATTATAGTAACTCCGAAATTGATCTAGATGATCAACACCTCCCATACTGGCATTGTAATCTACAATCATGGTTGGAATGTCAATCATCTCGTCATGGCGGAATCTTGTCCTCGGCTTCTGGGTGTCTGACCCGTCATTGAATCATGAACACATGCCTCTCTTGTCTTTCGCTCATCGTGCTCACTATACCGGGTCATTTCCATTAGCTTTTTCAAACTCTGACCTCTCTCCAAACGCCATCAAGATGGGAAGTCCTCTACGATTTTTACTATTGTCCACAATAGTAGGTGTCAGCCTTTTTCAATCCTCAAACAAAGTTTATTGAACGAAACAGAAATGGTCTGCAATAACACATGTGACGCTTCATGGTGTTAACTTTCGACGAATCCATCACCACGTTATAGGCAAGTCGCTCTTTCTCTGGTGTTGCTTCTTCCTGCCAGTTATACTTCAAGTCTAAGCCAGTATCCAGTCTGGGCATCGACACAGGCACCATACTTTATCCCCTTGACATGTTTTTTTGCGTATGTACTGCTGTCCATGCCAAGGCGACCGTGAACTTGATCATGGCCCTCATCCACAGACAATGAATTTTCTGGAGTGTAGGAGCTCGGAAAGCTTCCTGAAGAGATGTGATGGAAGGGAACGTACTTTCGACAATTTATCATTTTTCATCATGCCTCACATTAGGGATCTGTGACATTGAAATTACCTTCACCAATTCCTATACCGCTTTATGAGGAATTCTTTGGTTCTTATTAAGCACAACCAAGTAGGGTCTGTTGACCAATCATCTTCGTAGCTGGCAATATTGTTGATGCCCATCATAATTGAATGGCTATAACAGATTCATTTCGGTTTTTCGGGTAGTATTCTTGCCATTTGTTTGCACCCTGGTAAGCTGCATAATTATTTGTTGAATTAGCTAAATCAACAAAAAAGCCATCTCCAAGTACAGCCATCAGAAAGTCTATCTCAGGCGCATCAAATGGTAAATTGCATTTAGGTCCAGCTGGCTCCTTGTACTCAGGGATAACTGGATGTGGCATGGTGTCAGTCCAGTCAGGGTCACCGACAGCTATAGCAGCACCTTGTCCATTTCCTCTTCCTCGGCCACGTCCTCGACCCCTTCGACGACCACGTCCTCGACCCCTTCCATGACCATGGCCACGACCACGACCAATTGGAGGATTCTCATCGGAAGAAGAATCAAGCTCACGCTGTGGCTGTGATGAATCACTGTCGTTACTATGGTCTGATGCATCATCACTTTCTTGGTCATTCTGTAAAAGCACAATGAATGAGAGAGTCAGAAATTGTTCTGTAAGCTCTAATAAACTGGTATCGACAATTGATGTGTTTAGAATAATTTGTATGAATTTATACTGTCACAATTTACAGAGAGAACAATATATAGAGAGGCCCGCTGATACACTGTTAAGTAGAACGGGGGACCATCTTCAGAGGATCATAATTTCTTTATTAGACTGTCCAACTCACTGTCCTTAGAGATCATGTATCTATGTAATGGGTAGTATAACCTCTCCAACTATGGCAGGTATATCTTCAATACTTTTTGAGATAGGATAGTTTGAAAATGGTGCCATGGGTCATATTTAGGATGCCGAAATCTGCGTACGGTACTATTTTCAAAAAATGGTTACCTCCTTAATATGTTAGTAAATCTCAGTTTAGTGGTATATTTATGATATATATATGATATGTATTAACTGTGATTAATTCCATAGTCCTTAATTAATTTATAAGCAAGATATAGTCTGCTGAAAATGTAATTTTATTCAATTTCACACTTTTCAGACGGCACAAAATAGTGTAGATATTCTAAGTAGATTTTCTAATAACATAATAAGTAGATTTTCTTAATAATTGACGGATTTAAAATTTTTTTATTTTAAATTGCTCCCATAACTGAATAATATAGAAAAAATGATTTAAATTTATTAGAAAGTATATTTTTGCCAATATTATTGTATTTGTTATATTTTGAAGAAAATGGACAAAATGATAAAAAGCCATTTTCAAAATGCAATAAAAAATTTTTTTACAGAACTAACAAGTCAAAATTTAATAATCTTGTAATTATACACATGTACTTGCATATAAACACAAACTAACCATGCAAGCATGCTTTGTCTGTACAAAAATGTATGTCGAAGATGGTTTATAGACCAATTTAACCATTTTGGCAAATCTGACGTACATACTCTGACATCGGCCATTTTTCTAGGGCACGCACTCGCCGAGGTAGTCGTTTTCAAAAGTTGTCATTTACCACAGACAAAAATGTATGTCGAAGATGGTTTATAGACCAATTTAACCATTTTGGCAAATCTGACGTACATACTCTGACATCGGCCATTTTTCTAGGTCACGCACTCGCCGAGGTAGTCGTTTTCAAAAGTTGTCATTTAACACAGACAAAAATGTATGTCGAAGATGGTTTATAGACCAATTTAACCATTTTGGCAAATCTGACGTACATACTCTGACATCGGCCATTTTTCTAGGTCACGCACTCGCCGAGGTAGTCGTTTTCAAAAGTTGTCATTTACCAAACGTGGGTTCATTTTACTATCTGTGGGTTAGACCTGCACACTGTTGTTGGCCGATTCAGTTCAGACACTAGATGAAACCATAACATGCTCGATAATAACACTCTATTGCCAAATATCACGTTCCCACAGATTGTACTACGTATCTTGAATACGACAAAGAGAGTTATCAGTAAAACTGGTATAAACCAATTCAAATCACATGCACGACCAATTAACTCCTTAGCGCCATGTCGAATTTACCTTCACCGCTAGTAAAAGTCTTCATTTCGACATTTGGCACGAATCGACACTTTACGACTACAGACGTTACTCATACTGATGTCCGGTAGCTTAACTACATTCTGAATGAGAAAATATGCATGCTAGATAGATATATGAGGAGCTTTCAACTTGGAACAACGTAAAATAGTTCGATTACTCGACGCAGCTTCACTCGCCAACGGTCAGAACAAGAAAGGCGGCAACACGAGAGAGCGTGGGCAATGTGCTTTTGCCGGAACTACCCGAGTACCGAAGGACAATTAGGATTCATTCCACCTCCCCAAAATACATTTGTATGTGCACAACCCCAAACGAACACAAACCATAGACTAAAATGGTTATCACACAATTAATTACATATTTCTAATAGCCTACGAACTTCGGCAGGCTAGTGCAATTAGGGGCCCACCGGGTTGTTATGGTCCAGTAACGCATCTGGCGTGACTAATGCACCGGTTTCATTTACACAATTGACACAATATACATGTCACGTGATATACAGATGTGTAGTTCTGAATATTGGCAGTCACTGCATAGACTTGGTCACTCACTGCGGATGTCGAAATTCTACAGCCAAAACTTGTATATTTTCTNGTGCGCGCGAGCTCGCGTGCGTGCGTACGTGCGTGCGTGTGATCCGGTGGGAGGGGCAGCATGGAGGCTCAGGTGCTGACCATACTGGATCCGCATGTGATCCATCACAGCGTGATGACGCAATGTTTCCACAAAACCTTGCGTCATGCACACGCGAGCATCCGCCGCTGAGAAGCGGACGGGCGGGCACTGCGTGCATGACGCACACAGTAAGCGGATTTGACATGCCCCCCCCCCTCCTCACACGTACACTCACTTAGTTGCGATACACAATGAAGCGTATTTTGAGACGGTGACGTGCATGCACGGCGTGCCAGGAGATGCCTAGCGCGCTACATAGACTGTATTACACGTTGCGCAACGCGGTTGTCTGTGCGATCATCTCGTCATCAAATCTACTAGCAAAAGCTGTTCATCGGGGAAACAAAAACGGTGTATGTAATACCATGAATGAATATTTCCGATATATGTTTAGATGTGTTCAGCGTACATATATCATAATAAATTTAATTAAGTGTAAGTGCATAGTATTCCATTCATTTTCGCATAAGTAATATATAGAGGATTAATTTTAACTTATATAAGTTATTATGATATAAATCTCATATTACAAATGGGCGCGTTACCTACGCTTACGAAACTTATTCAGTTTCTCTCGAAGGGAGCTGATTTATGAAATTAGGCTGAACTTCATATTGTTAGTTCATGTGTATACGCTACCGCTCCGCTTTCAATCTTTACTCATACGTATCCATATTTAAAACGATAGTTGTTATATATTCGTGATGCTACTGTATTCCTTCCGTAGCTTTAATTATAATTAATCGCCATTTTATGCTTCATTTGTCGATGACTATAGCTGGTTCGCGTGATACGTATATACACGTCGCGTGATTTTTACTCCTATTTTACACAATTTCAGATTTCCTGAGTCATTATGGTGATGTCACAAACCATGAGCGCCATCGGTGTAGAATCAGAAACGGCGACACTGACAGCTGGTGAAGCTGTGCGTGACAAAGATAGCGGTCACATAGTGCTATCGTCATCGTCGTCGTCGTCGTCGTCGTCGTCGGTGAATCAGCTTTCATTGACATCGTACATCAGCTTAAAATCGCCAATAGGTATGTCAACTTTGTAGTAGTGCAGTGTCTGAACAGCGAGAGATCAACGAACCTGTCAGGGGTGAAAATCTTTGTGTCCGACAGTAATCCCTGTGCGGCAAATCGTTGAATAAGTGGCAAGCACTGAAACATCGACTACGAAAATATCATGGGAGTTTTCTGTGTGCTGCACAAAAACATAATTGTCTTTTCCTCAGGCTTGTTTCTCGGGATGTTATTTCACATTCACACATTCGGTTATTGTGAAGCCTCAAGAAGAAACGTGTTCTCAAAAGTTCACAAAATAAAAAATTCACACCTCATTCTATATATTAGAATGATACTACTATATTTATATAATATATTATGTAAATTATATATATTACATATATATGTATTATATATATATAATACATTCTTTATAATACTAAATTAGAATATTAGAATAAGGTGTCAATATTTATTTGTATATATATATAT
>NW_014577423.1:18032-20532 GCF_000485595.1 Priapulus caudatus
TATATATAGATATATATAAATATATATATATATATATATATATATATATATATAATATATATATATATATATATTCTTAGGATCTTGAGATTATTTACATTGTGTGATTGATTTTATTGGTAGATATATATATATACCACTGTATTAATCTCAATATATCGTATGATGCAAAATAGCGTAAATCCGTAATAGTTTCATATTTGCTTGTCTTACGTGCAGTACTGCGCATTACGCGTGTCCTAATTTTCCTCATATTGCTTGTCATTTATAAATTTCGTCGATATCGCTGCTCCGATTGTACTGCTTGTTATGAAACATGATCTGACGATGACACATGATCTTTACTATTAACCATCATTGCGTACCTCCCTCTAAATGCGTGCGAGCAACGATGCACGTCGCCGTACCGAGCTCTGTCATCGTACATAGATATAGCTTCGAGCGTTGTATGGATATACGCAAGCATACGCAATCGGAGAGACACATGCACGCACACGTACGCAATCCGAGTTTCTCTCGCAATAGCGCAGTCTCATGAATACGTCGCCTTTGCAGTGCTTTCGGCATGCGCAGTTTCTTTTAACACGGCTATTATATATACTGAACCAGATTAGACGCGGAATTTCCAGGAATCACTCAGCAGCGAGCCATGCCGCTGCGTGCATTGATCCACGGCACTCCAGCATGCCAGCAAGAGCATTGCGATCGTGAAAAATTAACACACGCCGCCTCTTCCGCGAATCTATTGTGGATACCTGTGCCGCACGAGAGAGAAAGAGGAAGAGACGCGTTTCGTAAACGCGTTTCGCAGTAAATAAAGCGAAACCAAACCATAGTGCAAAGTGCGGTAAATTTTACGCAGTGGCTACGGGTACGGTAGCCGTCGGATCGTTGAAGCCCCTTTTTGCGTTAGGGTTAGGGTTAGGGTTAGGTTTAGGGTTAGGTTTAGGGTTATGGTTAGGGTTAAGGTTTAGGGTTAGGGTTAGGGTCTACGCATCTAAAACTCTCAAATCGTGAATATTTCGCCAAGCAGTTATTCGAAATCTAGCGCCACCGCCTCGCCATCTTTGTCTCGTTAAGTATGAAAAGCGGAAATGGACCCCGTACCCGTAGCTCGAGAATTAAGATACGGCTTCCGTAACCGTAGCCACTCCTAAATCTTAACGATTAGAAGAGCCGATGAGGTATATAGGGAATAGTGTACTAGAGCAGGTTTCGCATTTCCTTTTAACATGCACCTTCACCGTGGAGAATTGGTCCGCCGAAGAGACATTTATATCGATTGCACGTCCTACGCGTCAGCTCTCCTCTCGACCCCCTCACTCTTTCGCTCCGTCTCTCCCCCTCTCTCTATTGCTCTCACGCGCACGCGCGCGCTCTCTCGCACGATCTTTTTTGCGTGCTCCTACTCTCTCTCAGTCACTCCATCGAAATTGTACATTTATATATAATCCCCTCCGGTGCGTTGTTGTAATTAGTTCTGCTATTGTTTCTAGGAACTCGTGCAGTAATTATAGGGCCAATAGTAGTTGTATAACATAACACTGACAACGTTGCACGAGTAGGCTAGAACTAAACACCTGTAGGCTATCCCACGTTAATTCTAAACCGCGGTGATTTGCTCCGCGTGCATCATTTATATACGCGCGTATATATAAAAGCGTTTCTTAAGCTGGCCTTGTCCATTGTTTTCTTATTAGCTGCATGAGTCATGACCTGAGTCTAATGAGGCTGAGAATAGTGAGCTAGAGCTGTTGCTAGCAGAAACCGAAAGGGATTGACTGCTTTAGAAATTCATTCGCTCCTGCGTTTTAAGGAAAAGCAAACAAAAGTCAGAACGAAATGCGATGCGCCTATCGTTGTTTTAATGAAGGTTTCATTCATTCACATTTTCCGCGAAACAGGCTTTTATCGATCGATTGCTTCCACGAAGTCGCGCTGTGACAGTGAGATGATCAGCTATCGCCCTGTCAACAACGCAGGATATACCGAACGTTCTAGCTATATATATATATATATATATATATATTGAACGTAATCTCGGAAAAACAGTGAACGCCTAGGGCTTAAAAAATCCATCGACCATCATAAAAAAAACATCTCGATCTGATCAATCATCGTTTTCGACTCGTTTCAGGCTGGCCGGACATCAAGTGCTTGGAGCGAGAGATCGAGCTTCTGCAGAGTAGCTGCGACTGGTATTACGGAGACCTGACGTGGAAGCAGGCTCACGACACGCTGAAGAACTCGCCTCTCGGCACCTTCCTGCTGCGCAACAGCAACAACCTCGACTTCCTCTTCTCGCTCAGCATCAAGACGCGAAGCGGCGTCGTGTCGGTGCGCATCGGATACTACAAGCACCGCTTCGCGTTCGACGTCGACGCGCCGTCGGGGCAGCAGGACTCGCATTTCACGGCCACCAGCGTCGTCGGCCTCGTCGAGCGAGAGATGAGCGCCCGACACAAGCACGTGTTCCTCTGGGGCACGGACTGCCAGCAAG
>NW_014577423.1:23168-96759 GCF_000485595.1 Priapulus caudatus
TATATATATATATATATATATATATATATATATATATATTACACGCTAAAAAGAAATAAAGGATTGGTATAACGAAGAGTTTCAATTTATAGATGTGGTCGTACTAGTTCAGTGACACTTGTAGAACTTTATTGCCGTATAGCGCAATAATTCAGCTATAAAGTACGCCGATACTCGTAATAAAAATCTCGGGGAAAACAACTGCGCTGGTTCCGTGATATTCTATCCCTTTCTACATCTGCCTCCATGGCCAGCAGTCTCACCTCAGCATACCATGTGCGCCAGACCTCGACATGGCGACTAATCCTGATGGCAGAATAATTATAGTAGTTAATCCGCGTGAATCGCCCGGACACGTCTAGAGTAAGGCAGGCTTGGGGCAGAAATCCGCAAATAAAAAATGTATCGCAAAGAATGCGCCTGTTCACGATTATGGTCGCAAAACACGTATACACATTCGTACCGCAAAATTGTACGCAAGAATAAATTATACCGCGATATACGAATCAGATATGCGAAACTAATTCGAAATATACGATAAGAAACAAGAACCTTATGATGAAACATGAACAGGAAACATAAAGCTTTCATTTGAATACGAGGTTTTATAAGCCCATCGTTCCATTCCTTTTATGATATCTCCGAGCAGCAGTTGAGCCGCCAATAGCTTCGCGTCGTCTTAATTTAATATGACGTAGCAAAAAATAAGCGTAGCCATGACCCGTCGGCTTTTATTTTGATGTCAACCAATTTATGATCCTATGCGTGATGAATATTCCGTATCAAAGCTACAAACACGCGGCGAGAAGGATTATAGAATATCAGTAAGAAAAAAAGTGGATCGCGTAACTTATTAGGGTAGTGATAATTAAGGGATTATGATTATCTCGTTTTCTCCAACGAAAGGATTAACGGCCTGTTATCTTGATTCATGCATGAGCACGTAGCGATATGGACATCTATACAAAAGCTAATAATACATTAATACTAGGCCCCTAATACAAATAATACATTAATACTAGGCCCCTAATACAAATAATACATTAATACTAGGCCCCTAATACAAAACATTAATACTAGGCCCCTAATACAAATAATACATTAATACTAGGCCCCTAATACAAATAATACATTAATACTAGGCCCCTAATACAAATAATACAAGAACATAAGAGCTTGAAAGAATACATAATAATACAAGAGCTACTAACACAAGACTCGAGTTATAATATAGGTATTATTAGCTCTTGGTCTATACTAGATACAATGGGCAATCACTATAACTGCCGAGTTTCTGGAACGCGAAACTGTTGGGTATTCTGGGAAGCGGTCCGGTATATTGTCATTTATTACCCACGCTACATCGGCTGGGTGTCTTAAAGGCTAGGGTCGTGGGGTTAACTATCACGTGCAGCTGATATGTACATGTTTTTTGTCGAGTGGTTGGAAACATTTAAAAGCGTACGACAGATGGCGTCACTACTAAAATATATTTTGCAAATCGATCGATGGGGAGGCGTTTGCGTGAAGCTTCCACGTTTGTAACTATGCGGCAACAGGGAGCGGGGGAGCGGCTGCTGCAGCCACACCGCACTATACGATGATGTCATCATTATTCTAGGCAGCAATGGCGAATTTCTGCTAGTTCGGCTGGCGAGACGGGCGTTTTCGTTGCAGCTAGCATGACCATAATTCGGTAGAATCATGTCGGTTGCTGGCACTGGGGAGCAAGGAGGCGACGGGGAGGCGCAGGAACCCCGGGAACACGGTAAGTGCGAAAACCATAACAGCTCGTCCGGTTCGCAAGAGATCGGCTAGCTGCTAGACTCCGCACCCGGCGCGTACGGCGCTCATCGTATAATAAAACCCGCTTTCGGAGAATTAATTAATGACTATAACGTTTACTGTTTCCTGGTACGCGACGTGGGCTCGATGAATGGTTCGCTGCGCAAGGCCGTTGGCGGCGAGTTACGCTGTCTAACGCGTCGATTGTTTATACGCGAAAAAACGCAGTGCCCAACCCCGGCAAGAAGCTGGAGCATATGGCTTCATTCTAATAAAATGATTCGAATGTACAAGAAACATATATGCAGCTTAGTTATACGTATCACCTTATAGACAGGATGTGCGATGTAAGAATATCTAGATCTGGTTATCCATCCATCCATTCATTCGTTCATTCATCCATCCATCCATGCATCCACCCATTTATCTATCTATCAATCTGTCCGCCACTCCATCTGCACGTGTGTGAGTGAGTGTTCGTGTGTCTATGTGTGGTGGGGGCGGAGGGGGGGGGGGCAATGCGTACGTCCGTGTATGCATCAATACGTGTTCATCATATTACTATTAGAGCGCACAGATGAATAGCTTGGTACTGTATTGCTGTTTGGTGTTCAACATGGCTGCGCTAAACTCTTGCAGAACTTTCAGACCTCCAGTCTGACCTGCTCCTTGCTGCCGAGCTTGGCAAGACACTGCTAGAGAGAAACAAGGAGGTGGAGAATGCACTGAGGCAGCAGACACAGCTCAGTGAAGAGCAGGTTCTTGAAATAGAGGTGGGCACTAACACACTAACATGGGCATATCTCACTCTCTTTCTCTCTCTCTCTCTCTCTCTCTATATATATATATATATATACCTATACATCTAGTGTACAGATTCATTAATGGTACTGACCACAGTCTGTAGATGAATGAACTTACTTCCCTGAACCTTAATTCTCCAACTTTGTGCAATGTTGCAAAATATTCTCACATTATTTTTATGCGGATTCCTCTATTTTTAGCTCACCTTGACATCGTCAAGATGAGCTATTGCCATGGGTCATCGTCCATATCGTACGTCCGTCCATCCGTCCTTCCGTCAACATTTGGCTACGGTCAACGATAGCTCAGGAACCGTTTGACCCACATGTTTGAAATTGGGTATAGTTATTACTGCTATGAGAGAGGTTTGAACGTCCTATTTTGGAGCACGCCAGTCGACGTACTTTCGAGCCACGGCAATTTTTTGGCAAAAATGGAAATTGCCATTAGTCAGTTAAGGTTCAACGGATTTTGCTCATTTTTGGTGTGTGAATGAATAAGGGCTGGCCCCAAAACGTATTACAAGGGTTTTGATATTTAAAAAAAAATAATGCAAATTAGGTAGGTTCTGGCAATTATATAGCATATTATATAGACACGCAGATAACAGTCTGTGATGTCACGCTCGTCTGGTTCGTTTTACAAGATTTCAATGACAATATCTTTAATGCAAAATTAGTATTTCCTCTCCACCCTGCCGATAAAACGTCTATATTAGAGTAAAGTTTTACAAAACATGTCAGAACGCAGCATAACCTATTTATTTCGAACGCCATTGCTAAGAAACATCAAAGCGGGTATAGCGCCATCTACCGTCACAAATTTTGATTCATTTTGGTTTATAAATTATTATTGCGATATACAGATGGCAACCGTGTGCTACCGCCTAGTAAAACTCATACGAAGTGAACACTTCCATGCAACCAATTAACCTTTGACAAAAGTTGTGTTATGGGCAGGGAAACACCATTGTCACGTGGTATATAGCAGCTACGTGGAATAAGCGTATCCTCTCAATCTTACACGTTACACATCGGGAGCTCCGCTTTTAGGCGATGCCTAAATCTGGATATTATAAAAACGTTACCGCCTTGCTAGCTCCAAGAAACCGTCTTGCTAAGGTTTTTTTTGGGGGGGGGGTTGCGATTTTGTAGTACATATATTACTAGAAAGTAGTTATTTTATGCTAAGAACAATGAAGGAATGAATTTTAATACCTTTAGTATAGTACCACTAAATACTGTTAAAACTGTGTTGGCTAAACTGCCCCCCCCCCCACTCGGTGCACTTGTTCCCATTCACTCATTTGTGCATTTTTTGTGGTGAGCTACAGTGTCATTGACACTTTCATTCCAGTTTCTCACTAAGCAGATCGAGTCCATACGAGAGTGGAATGAGTCTAGGCTGAAGGTGTATGAACAGCTGGACAACACAGTGCATGAGCTTGAGAGCAGAAACCAACAGTTAGTGCAGGATGGCCAGGCTGACAAGCACAAGATTCAAAGGTGTGATTCACCTGAGCACATGTGTTCAATTCATTGGCAAACTTAATAATTATTCGCTCAAAATTAACATAGCTATGTAAAACAAAGATTAACTGGGCCCATGTGTTAGATATGCTAGCATTGTTTAACAATGCAAACTTGCAAGTTGTTAAGTAAAGTGTGGCTGCAGAAAAGAGCAAGAGCCAATTCCGTGCATGACAAGTGAGGGGCGACCTGCTAGAAATCGGTGAGTACACGTAACTATTGCAGGATAACGGGCACCGTCGTGGGGCTGGAGAAGCAGGTGGAGGAGCAGCAGATGCAGATTGCGCAGCTCCAGGAAGCCCTCAGGGAACACAAGAAACAAGAGCACAAGTTCAAGCAGGCTTCGCGCAGCACGGAGACGAGCAGCACGCTGCGCAGATACCACAGCTTCGAGAACGGATTCCTAGAGAAGATCACCGATGCTCCTGACAACCCGTACGAGGCCGAGATCAGCAGGTACCGTGTTTTCACGCAGAATCGCACGCTTGCTTAGGTATAAAAAAACTTCCTCCGTGCACGGATAAACAACATAAACAACATAAACAACATAAACATAACTAAGATCAGCAGGTACTGTGTTCTCACTCGGTATCGCACGCTTGCTTAGGTATAACAAAACGTCCTCCACGTACCGATAAACAACATAAACATAAACAACATAAACAACATAAACATAAACAACATAAACAACATAAACAACATAAACATAAACAACATAAACAACATAAACAACAGCTAGTGAGATGTGTCATCATTATTAGGACTTGACCTCAGCTACTAGGTGTCCACTCTGACATTTATCACGTTCAGGGCAAATAACAGGGCAAATAACACTGCAGATTGATTCGAATTTTCAATTTTTCTGGCAACAAATCTTGTCGAAACAAACGAGTCTTGTTTGTTAATCTGCACCCGCATAAAACTTTCATAAGTTGCGAATCTGTTAATGGCTACCTGTAGTGGACGCACGTCGTTCTCTAGCGCGAATGTCGTTTCTTTCACGTTAACAGGTTGAAGGACAGCGTAAAGTATCTGCGTGGCCAGCAGACGACGGAGAAGCAGAGGCGCGAGGTGCTTCAAGAGGAGCTGTCGCGCGCTGCACAGGAGAACCAGGCCCTCGAGAGCAAGCTTGCCGACATCGAGTCCAAGTACGAGGAGAAGATGTCCAACCTGCAGTCGGAGCTGCAGGCCGTCGAGATCAGCTACGGAAAGTTCTGCGCAAAATGCAAAAACACGCTGGACGACGGCGCCCGCACGTTCGCCGCCCCGGACGACGAGAAACTGGACCTGGAGCAGGAGCTCGAGGACGAGGGGCTGCGGGAGATTCGGAACCCGGAGGCGCTGCGGCTGCAGAGCGGCGGCCTCGTCTACGGCAGCCGCGACACGTTCGCGCGCGGCGGCGCGATGCTGCAGTCGGTCGGCGCTCAGCCGCTGCTCAGCGAGATACACTCGCACTACCGCCGCCTTGTCGACAAGTACGAGGAGATCCTGCAGCGCAGCGGCCGCAAGAGCTACCTCGGCACGTCCACCGACGACCTCCTCAAGCTCGTCTGCAAGGAGTGCTACACAAGTGAGGAGGGCGCGCCGCTGATCAACACTGGCGCGCAGACCGATGGCTGCGCGCGCGCCACCTGCGCAGGTAGCGGTCTATACAAGAACCCGATGATCGCGCAGTCCGACTCGCACATCGTTGAGAAGCGCTTCGAGCACGCTCCCGCGTACCGCAAGCTGTTTGCAGAGATATTCGAGACGCTGCGCCGGCAGTACCTAGTCGAGAACCCGGTGCCAACGATGGCTAGGGTCGCGGGTCGGCCCGCCTCGTACTACGGCGGCAAGCTGTAATGGTTTGCCAGCAGCCGTGCACATAACTTGCTTGAGTAGCGCGTATTTAACACGCCTTTGTGTGATGAGTACACTGCAACTGGGTAGAGATTGGGGTGACATACATTTTCGCACATTGATTTTCCGTGCCAGGAGAAGAAATTGAGGAATATTCGACCCAGTAATCGGGGACCACTATCTTTACATGATAAATCTCTCTTATTGAGCATTGGCGTACTACTAAAATGATGTTAATGGTAAACATTCCATATTGATAACAACTTGATAAGTTTGTAACTTACACAGAGAAATGTATGCACGTTATAAACATAACTATCTAAATATTACATTAAATAGTAGTAACAGGTAGACATACTTATCCAAAAGCCACTTGGGAATACTAAATATTGTAATGAAAGTCTAAGAGAGTGCCAAAAGTGCCATCAAACGCAGGACGCACTAACAATGTACGTATATGACATGTTTTGGCTCGACGGAAATGTGCTGATCTACTGAGGTAACATTAGGTATACATGGCCCAATATACAGAATATCTGTGTTTCAGATGTGACTGTGCTAATTGACAAGGGGATCAGTTCCCAAAGTTGCCGAGAGGGGAAAATCTTCCTGAAGGATAGAACAGCCAAGTGCGAACATTTAAAGTGTGATGTAAAGAGAATAAATCTGCCGTGATTTATTAATTGTAGTGGCATTGAGTTATTGCACAATGTGATAGCAGTAAGAAGCAGTTGTGATTACTGAAGATAAAAAGATCGTCACATAATTGTTACGTAAAAATTTTGTATCTAAACAAATATTTATTGATGTTCTAGAAGAATGACCCCTTTTTGATGTTACCTAGATTTTAAGCAAACAAATATTTATCAACTTGCAAATTTATCATTGCAAAGTGTACCACACACAAATGCTTACGCTTCCAATGGTATGATCTAAAAATTGAGTAGCTATATGCTTATCTAGTCAATACTTAATGTAATCTATGTGCCTGCCAAAACATGCAAATAAAATATTATAAATAAAGAAAAATTGATATTATCATGAGTATCTATGACCAATGACCATTCATGTGCCCTAATTTGTTATTGCATCAACTGAATTTATATGAAACCTATTTCTTTAATTAAAATATTACTTTTTTTACTTTTTTTACTTTTTTAAACTCTTTTAAAGTAAAATATCTATACTATTATACGATAAGCTCGCCGAGGTTGTGCTCGCAAAAACTTTTCCCCCCACGCTGTTCGCTTGCGTCGCCCGTCGCCATCGCACCGATAATTGCGTGAGCAGTGTCTCCGCTATTCCATTTGCCGCGGGGACGCGTCGTCGTCGAAAAAACTGCTAAAATGCTCAAAAAATTCCCGTCAGAGGTCATAAATCCGCTCGCGAGAACGGCCCGGCATAGCTTTGCAAAGCGCATTACGCTTCGCCTATATATACGTACGTGTGGGGGGGAGTAAATCCGCGTGCGAGCGGGGCCGCGGCGAACAGCCAATCAGCATGCAAGACGCAGCGTCATGTTTGGTACAGAATGAAGCCGTGCAAATTTTTGTTACCCTGGCTAAACATCATTTCTTCATCACAACCTCAGCGTGGATGAATGGTAGAGTGCTCGCCTCGCATGCCGAGATGATGAGAGAGAGAGAGAGAGAGAGAGAGAGAGAGAGAGGAGGAGAGAGAGAGAGAGAGAGAGAGAGAGAGAGAGAGAGAGAGAGAGAGAGAGAGAGAGAGAGAGAGAGAGAGAGAGAGAGAGAGAGAGAGAGAGAGAGAGAGAGAGAGAGAGAGGACGAGAGAGAGAGAGAGAGAGAGAAGCAATATGAGAGATGTCACCCGACTATCCTCACATCAGCATATTCACGCGCACATGTACATAGACGAATACGTTTGGCCCGTGTACAGGCATATACGAAGGTACGTACAGAACGAACCCGTGCAACTTCAACGCAGTACGTCATTAGAATTCGGCTTTTCACCTCACGCACACGCACAGAGAGAGAGAGAAAGAGACATCAGTCTTTAACGTCTGTTTTACCTTACAAGATATTATACTTTTTTGTTTACTTCTTGGATATTGCGATCATGTTTTGATGATGCCTGCATAAATGCTAGAGGCCCGTGATTCACGGGCCGCATTTGGCCGCAGTATATCTTAATATACATCTTAATTTACAGAATAACATGTTTCATGTATAGGTCCATCAACGTGCAATGTCTCCACAATTTTAATTAATGCTCCATGGAATACCTTATTACATATGAAAATATATAACACACGTACTCACTCGTATAACAAATTTATGAAACTAGAACTAGTCATTCTAGATGAATGTGTTTCAAGTATTCACCCGTTATTTTCCGATTTTATAACCTTGCACTGTTTCTTTCCATATGGGCAGATATCTCTGTTGAGGCAAGTTGCACACTTGGGGTTGACAGGACAGCAAGTCTGCTGGCCAAATCCCACCATTAGCAGGTTAACGTCATCCCACATTTCCCTGTATAGCAAATCACACTATTATCATAAATTTCCTTGAGATTTTCTCTTATTATTTATGCAAATCCATGTTTTAATAAGTTCCTTCGTTTCTGTCGACAAGACTTGTTTGAAAAAATTTAGACTATTGAGTGTTAATTACCATGTAAGTTAATTAATTGTGCAAAACTTAAAATGCAGATACAACAGATTAGTAGCTCATTCAGAAAAATATAGCCATACCTAGGTAGCCAATCTTCAAGAGCTTTCCTTGTAGCTTCTGGCCTGGTTGTGGGTTTCGAAACCCAGCCCAGCCTGTTTGATATCCTGTGTACATGTGTGTCTACACCTGCAAGCAAGGGAAAACCAACTTGCATAAACCTCATTAATAAGTCTCGGTAGTATTTCTGCAAGTAACTCCCACCTAACACACAAATCTAGAGTAAATAGCAGTCTTAATTTGTAACACGTACCAATACCAACTGTCTGTCCCCACGCAATATGCATGACAAGGTATGCCATCTTTGGTCCAACTCCTGGTAGCTTACAGAGTTGTTCCACAGAACTGGGAATATCCGTGTTGTATTCCTCCTTTAATACCATGGCAGTATCTTTGATGTACATAATCTTCTTCTGTAAATTTAATGATGTAGGAGGATCACTGGATCAGTATATTAATAGTAGTGTTGTCAATCGGTTGTAATTTCGTAACCGATGATCGGTTACAATCGGTTACTCGGGGTGTTGAATGCCTGCGTGTGCGTAACGTCGTGTGCATGTACGTGTGTGCACGTATGTGCTTGTTTAGCCCTGTTTACTGTTTGTTTTGCACTGTTTACTACTGTGTGTATAATACATATATATGTTAATAAAGGATAACTTGTATAGTAGCGATGATATCTCTGATTCTCATCACTTTTCCAAGTTTTCTTGTTCAAGTTAAAAAGAAAAAGAAAAAAGGATTATGGATTTTGATAACCAAGCGCTTGGTTCGAGCCACTGTTCAACCATGATCAAGTATAATCGATGATCGTGACATCACTAATTAATAGTGTATGCGACACTGTGCAGCTATGACACCAACGGTAGTGTATGTCATCTTAACCGAAAACAGCACAATATGAAAGCAATGCAATCTGCAATATACACGGACAATCGCCCTATTAAAAAAACGCCAGGTGGAAGCAATTTCATAATAATCTCAGAAACCTTTGTAATAAGCAACTCTTGAACCGGATCACAGACACACGCACACGCACACGGCGCACGCACACGCACACGCACACGCACACACACGTACACAACTCGATAGGAGTACTGTGCAGACAAAGTGACGACACTAATAAGGAATGCAGAATCACTCCTTTGTGACTATAGTCAGATTTCATAGAACTTATTCAGAGATGCAAAAGTGAAGTAAAAATATTAAAAAGGTAAACTGAATGGTGAAGTCAGGGATGTACGTGTTGACGTATTAACCATGCAGCTCTACAAGTCAAGAAGGACATTGTGCCAGAAGCCAAATGCAAATAACTAAATGTGTAGTTTAAAGCGGGTACCAAGTATAAGCATCAAAGAAATCCCACTCTTGGCTGAAGGCACTTCAGTTCACTTCATACACATACGTGCGCAGATCACGTACAACCACAAATCAGCAATCACACAATGAGTTGTATCTGTACATTTCTGTATAAAATGAAAGGCAAGTTTTGACATATGTCTCATGCAGTACTGGAAATAGATTCATGTACATACTGACCTTCCAAAAACCAACAGGATAAATTAGTTCTCCAAGCCTTTTATCAGGCGTTTGTATAATATTATCAATGGTCAGTCCATGAACTTTAAGCCTCCTCATGGCTGCTGCAGTTACCCCATCCTTTGTCTGACTTGACAGCATTAAGGATACAAGCACTTGATAGCGAAACACCTGCCAAAGGAGAATTATTAAGTTTATATAAAACAATACCGGCCATACCTTTTGAAACATCTGCTATACGGTGAATAACAGTTGGACTTCTAGGGTTATGGTAAGCATCAGGGAAAGCGTTTTGTAAAGTTTAATCTCGAGGTACACCACAATTATTCTAGGCAATGGGTATATGGCAAAAGTTATACTGCTGTAACAACAACTGGAAATTATAAGGCATATGTAATTTAGGCAATTAAGAGATGCCGAGGATATATAGAATGTGGCAAATTAGCTTAACCTTTGAAGGCATGTCCAGGGGTAGAAATAAGGAGAAAAAAAACAGATGGATCCACAAGAACATCTAGTTTGAAATTTAGATAGTCCTCCTAAATTTTAGATGGTCCTCCTAAATTTCAAATTGTTCTCTAAAAGTAGCTGCTCTAGGAGCTGAACCCCTTCCATCGTCATTATTTTAATTTAGATGAGTCATGAAATGTGTACCACGCCTAGGAATTTGCTCAGGCAGCAGCTCTAGTAATGCAGGCAAGATTGAGTACCTCGGGCGGAGCGAATTTGTCAGGCAATGCTTCTGCACCCATGCTATCTACTGGAGCATCTCTGTTCTTTCTCATCTCCCTCATGTTTGCCAGCTGTTGCTGCCAGTTTGCTGGGTGCCATTGTTTGCATTTTTCATGTTTTACCCTAGTTTGAGGCAGTTCAGTGACTGTTATACGAGTCACTTGGTTAGCATTACTAGCACTGCTAATCCCAGTAGACGCCACCATTTCGTTTTCGGGTAACATTGGTTCCATCTTTATTTTTTGGCTAGTCTTGTAATTGTATAATTTTGGTTTTTTACCCGTTTTACTTTCAAATTCTATCAACGTTTCAGACGTCGCTTCAACTTTTAGATGCATCCTTTTCCTTATTCTCTTCGGTAGAGTTTCTAATTGAGATTTTGTAACATGATGATGATCATCTGGTAACATCTGGTGCATTTCCTGTTGTACTACTGGCATCGCATTTGTTTTCTTTTTTCTTGTTGTTGTTGATCTTGTTACACGAGGCGTGAAATATGGCGATTTCAAAGACATTTTATACAAGTTAAATATGATTCCTTTCATTAATGACCCAATGGTAGTAACGAATCACAACAAATACATATAATCTAAGATCTTATATATTCCATGCGGACTTTGATACAACAAGTTCAACTATAGATATAGAAGCAGATAGATATATAGATATATCTTCTTCTATGGTTCAACAAGCAGCCGAGCAACAAAACACAAATACTCCATTTTCAAGTCATGCGACCATGATTTATTAGCATGCCACAGACTAACGATATTACTCTGTGATATTACTTTTCGCGCCACGTGATGTCATATAGCTTCACACCAATGAAAATCTTTTCTCATCACCATAATCTCAAATTATGATTTTATAAAAACTGACTTAAGCAAAATAAATTAACGCTTTGTGCTTTTACAAATTATTATTATTTAACAGACAATTTTTATTTTAGATTATATATTTTATACATATAGTTTATTCCTAAAGAGTGTGATATTTTATTTACATTACGTAAGATGAGGTAAATAAAGTCACCATATTGGGTCGCGAACTTTCGCAGCAAGTAACGTGCTGCGTACTTATTTTCTGTGACTCCAAATTACTGTGCTATTTGTGATTTTGTGCAATCACAGAGCATGAACACAATGCCAAAGACGGGAATAATCCTGTTTACAGGCAATTCCCACCGAGAGCTTGCACAGTTAATTTCAAGGTGAGAAAATTAATTGGATACTAACCGGCTATCACTATCAGTATCACTATCAGTATCACTGTATCACTATCAGTATTGACTACAGACTATACTCCATAAACTATAGTCTATAGACTAATAAACTCTAGACAGTAGACTATAGACTCTATAGACTGATAAAATAAGATAAGATAAGATAAGACTAAGAGCAAGAGTTTATTTTCTCACTTTCAATATCATTAATCATTATCAGCAAATACAAATTACAAGGAATTGAAGGATTTTTTTAACAAAATATAACTATTAATAATACTATTACTAAGTATTAAGGCCGACCTAAAAATTACCTTTGCCTTTGGTTCGCCGTTCGGGTCACCCGCCCGACTTCACATTTCGGAGTGATAAAATGTGCGACTGCGGTCACTTTTAGAGGGTTTCAAGAAAAAATAAAATTCAAAAGATACCGCCTTGCCGATCATACATCATTCAAATATCCGACTCTTAGTCATTTTATTACCTAAAGGAGAGTTCCAAAAATATTATAAAAATAGACACTCGTTGCAGCGAAAAGTGAAACAGTTCCTACCCACGTTTCCATAGAATCCTACAAACGTAAACACAGTCGTATAGAGCCTGCGGCCGGGCCCGACGCCGAACTACGTTACATAACACAGAGGCCTGAAGGTCGTTATGAGCGCAGCGGAACCGGCTTTGATCTCGCAGATCGATCGCGTACTATTATATATAACGCAATGCTAATCGTGCTATACGCCGGCCAGAGAGCGTTTACACTTCGGTACTTCGCATGATTCAAAGTGGACGATTAATCAGAGCTCGCGTTTGGAGAGGACGATTCCTAACACTACTAGCCAGTACACGACACGAATACCAGTACAGACGACACCAGTAAACGAACTGGTCGTTCACATTTTGAAACACAATGTCAAATGACTTGCAAGGCAATGGACCAATGGTACATGCAATCTGCCCAAGTCATTATTGATCTTCGTGGCTCCTGCCATTTCAGCTGTATACCCTATATATTATAAGCCTCACCAAATGCCGCATCCAAACGCTAAAACTTCTCCAGTACTAGACTAGCAACTCTTTGTGGCATGCATAATCACAGACTACCTTATGACAAAATAAACTCTAGTTCCTCCGCATTTGAACTAGCGCGTTTTTCCCAAACAAGAAAGAGTCGTGCGAATCGGTAATCAGGCGCCAACAGTAAATTGTTGTCATAACAAAATAGCAATCGACTTGGTTTGGTGACGTCTACATGTTGCTACAGGGTGTTGAGCAAGGAATTGTTTGTCCCGCGATAAACTGTTTTGCATAGTGGCGACAGTGCATCAAGATAGTTGTAGTATTCGTGAACTGTAACATCTGTATATGTAACTATCAAAGACTATTAAAGGGACCTACGTCTACGAATTTTCTATGGTAAATATTTGTAAAAAAAAAAAGTGCCATTTTTACATTAAAAGTAAGAACTAACGTTACTAAGATATATCCTCAAAACTCTCACCTGATAAAAATGTTTTTACGTTGGTTAAATTTGCAAAAATTCTAGACGATTTGTAATTTCTAGTTGTCTAACACTATTCCCCCAGTACTGTTCAGATACTGGCGTTTCTCTGTTTTTCACCGGCAAATTAGGGATATAAAGAAGGTATATAAGCATGAAAAGTAAACAGAAACACTAATTGTATTTTCATACATTTTATTTTGTACAAATAACACCAAATGTACTACTTGACTGGTGCTAGAAATTCGTGACTAATCCTTTAAGAAAGTATTTATAGGCAGCGTACATAAACGTGAAAATAACGTATTGATTTAGGCTTGATATCGGCTAACAGCGCGAACATTGCGCTAGCAGCCGGCAAGCGAAAACGCACACGGGCCGTAGAAACTTTGCTCACGCCGCTGGACGGTTGCCTGCAGAGCAACGCAAAGTGTCAACAACATCGCGAGAATTTGAACAACAGTGGAGATATTTCAAATACCTTTTATAAGACATCGCGCAGTGAAATGGGAGGCACTTAGAGTTTATTTTGTCATAAGGTAGTGTGATTATTCATGCCACGAAGTATTTGCTAGTCTAGTACTGTAGAAATTAGCGTTTGGATGCGCATTGTGAGGCTTTAACTTGTGAAAAAAAAAATTTATATTCCTGCCTACCCATGTTTTTGCAGGAAAAAAATAAAAATAAATAAAAATGTTATGCCTACCTACCGACCCTAATTTTCACAATCCATGTGACCCGAACCAAAGGTATTTTTTTGTTTGGCCTAACGTGCAGTGAGGGGATGGCGAAAAGACCATACCACAGGCACTTGGAACGTCTCAATAAAAAAAAATAATGGTAAATAAACACGAAATGTACCAGTCTTAATGTTTCTCTACTCTATTTCGCCTATAATCACCTGTAAATGCTGGTGAAATGCTCATCTGCAACACACAAGTACACCGAACGCCCGCCTGCGCTGTGCTGCGTGCACAAACAACATGAATAAGAGAGCAGGTAGGAAAGCGGGATTGAAAAATTCGTTCGACGCTCGCTTCATTTCACACCATCACAGCTCGAATACACATCCTACAGCTTCCATCTTGGTATCTATGTGTACATAAATGTTTACTTGTTCTAATTATAACTCTGGCCTTTGTTCTTACCTACTCCCGCCAGAGATATCTCGTGAAATCCTGCAGGAAATGTTCTCTCCGTAACCGAGCTGTACGTGTCTCGCAAAATCACACAAACTGACAAAGCCTGACGAAATTCTCGCGTTTGCGCCCATTGCGCAGTTTATGTAAATGGCTGCAAGTACAGGGCTATAGGCGGCGCACTGCATTTTGAGAAACTACCACGCTGCTTTCCAACTCCCGTACGAGCCTCGTCAAAGCCGCCAGTGGAGCGTTGCAAAAATGATGCCACGAAGAGCGCCAGTGGGTGTTTCCCAGCCATTTACATAAACTGCGCAACGGGAGCGAACGCGAGGATTTCGTCAGGCTTTGTGTGATTTCGCGTGACACAGCTTGGTTACGAACACAGACAGTATGTTTTTATAACAAGTGAACACTGTCCTTCAAATAGAAACAAAGATGGAGTGGAATGGTTGAATGTTTGTGTTGTATTTGCGTGTAATCAAGCGAGCGCCGAGCGAATTTTGGCAGCACGCTTTCCTACCTGCTATATATTTATGTGTCAGTGTGCAGCAGCTAGCGTGCGGCGGCCAGCGTGTGTTGCAGATGAGCATTTGGATGGCATTTACAGGAAATTGTTGGCAATAATAGGTGAAAGAGAGTAGAGAAATAATAGGCGAGTTCACACACAAGAAAAACCGCGCTGCTCAGCCCGCTGATAGCGGAGATAATAGTGAGCTAATTGTGTCGTTGTTCACACAGGCGAATATCTCGCTAATCTCCGCGGTGCAAATATCACGCCGCGGTGCAAATGAGCGCGCTGATTCCAAATTAGTGCAGTCGGAAGTGTTCTTTGCAGCGCGCTATTTTGAGCGCGATTTAGTGAGCTAATTGCGTTCACACTTGTAAAAAGCTCAGTTTTTCGAGCGGGCTGCAAAAACCGGGTTTTGCAGCCCGCTAATTCGCGCCAGTGTGAACGCACCTATTGAGACTTTGGTAGTCTGGATCTGGATCTGGATGGTATTCTGCGTAGCCCACGGTTACGTGGATAATAACGCAGGGATAGCTATAGGGAATGCTATAGTTAGCCATGGGGTGTGACCTAGCTTGGGTAAAGCCAGGTAGTTAGCCCTTAGCCAAATGGCAATGAGGGTGGTCACAGCCAGAGTTTTTTTTAGCTCATCTGACATAGTCAGATGCAGCTTGTAGAAATGCATGATCGTCCGTCCGTCCGTCCGTCAACAGTTGGGGACAAATCTTAACCGCTCGACGTACGGTCACGATATTTGGCACACATCGGGGGGGGGGGATCGTCAAAACGAGTTGGGATGTCGAAGCTGCGGGTCAAACATCAAAGGATGAGAGGTGTAAAAGAAGGGGGAACATTCACTCCTTAACTTAAGGTATAGGGAGGAAATGCAGAATTGCGGCACAAATCTAAAGGTCAATGGGGCACAGGGCAGATTTTAGACATTTTCTGAGGACATGGTCTGACGGAGCGATTGAAAAACTTTTTCGTTTCAGCGGTGGCCTACCATTTTTATGGCTTTATTGAAAGGACCATGAAATGTACTTTCTGCTGACATGCGAAGAGTAAGTGTCGGATAACCTTTTGACCCTCAAGAGGAGGGTTAAACATGGATTTGTTTACTGTTAGAAAGAATTTGACTGCCGGGTTTGCTAGTAGAATCTATACATGCCTGAATGTATGAGGCTACAATGTCACAGTGAAATTTCAAAAGCTAAATTTGGTTGAAGAAGGTTTATGCTCCTTAAACTGTTAAATCGTATAATTTCTGTGGCATTCTGTACTGTCAGTATGTTACATGTAAATTATGCCACTGCCAGTGGCCACTGTCAGTGCATGTGGTGGTGGTACTGTCACTACTGTGTAGTTTTTACCTGCGTTAATTGGTTACAGGTGGCAGCTCTCTATTGCAGCCTGTAGGCTTGCATAGGTAAATGGATGAGTGCTTACCTATTCTGTCTTGCAAATAGTTGTTGCTACTACGTATGATGGGAGCTTCCATCTTTAATCTGAAGACACTTAGACGTACGCGCCATCTCGTGGCAACTTTCATAACGATCCCAACGAACATTCCTTTGAGTCTTTGAGAAGGTTCCTGATACCATCCCTGTGCATTCCACTGTTTCGGCGTGTATGTGAACACATTTGGGACTAACAGGGTTTACTAGAATCCCACCACTCCACCACAGAGTCACTGCAGTAGACGTTAGATGAGCGCTGTCGCTCCGCGGCACTTTTGTCCGTTGCTCTTTCAGCAGAGATGGAATCTGTAAATGAAGGCACTGTGCCTACCACTGTACCAGGCAATACATTATAAACGTCCTACCATGTACAAAATGTTAAGTAAACTATTTTCGTCACTCTCCACTCGTACTTTACAAAGAATATTTGGGAAAGTATTCCCGGTTGGCCTACTCCCATTTCGCCTATGGAAAAATTCCCATTTCGCCTACAACAAGATTCCCAGTTGGCCTACACCCATTTCGCCTACTCCGAATTCATCTACGCTTAAAATCGACCCCATTCTCATTTCGTCTACGATCGGTTTGTTCACTAAGTTATCATTTATAAATAATAAAATATGGTTTTGATTGGCATTATCCCAATCAAAACCATATTTTATTATTACAGATACGTAGACTACAGGAACTAGAAGAACACAACTCGACAAAAATAGAAAATTGAGAACACAAATCTCTATATATATATATATATATATAAAGTTGTTCAGCCGAATTTGTCTGTACTCGCATAACTAGAGAATTCCGCAGCCTTGAGGAAAAGTAAAGATATTTTCAGAATCTGCACGTCTGGGAGGTGGTTCTGGCTGAAACAAAATTTTAAAAAGTTAAAAATTAATAAAAATTCTATTCATCAATAGATGGCGGTGCATACAGGTTAACATCACGTACGTGTGAATCCATGGGGTATACCCTTAACGGCGCAGTGGCCTAATCGCTAGAACATCCGTCTCCTACACCGGGATTCCGGGTTCGAGTCCCAGCTGGGGAACTTATTTTCCCCTTTTTCCCTTTACTTACCTCTTTAGTATGTATTATTTTTAATTGTATTCCCCGTGACGAAGTCGGCGGGGATACTATAGTTTCATGTCTCCCCAGCCGCCGCTCGGTCCGCCGCAGAGAATTTCCCTTCCGCTCTATAACTCGACCCCTAATTGACCTAGCATGACCAAACTTGGTATACTTACACATCTTGGGGAGAAGATGTGCAGAGTACCAAAACCAGGTCACTGCGACCTTTATTTGACCTTTACTTTGACCTTGATCATATTTCCCTTCCGCTCTCTAACTTGGCCCCTAATTGACCTAGCACTACCAAACTTGGGATACTTACACATCTTGGGGAGAAGGTGAGCAGCGTACTAAAACCAGTTCACTGCGACCTTTATTTGACCTTTACCTTGACCTTGATCATATTTCCTTTCCGCTCTATAACTCGGCTCCTAATTGACCTAGTGCGACCAAACTTCGTATACTTACACATCTTGGGGAGAACACGGGGGATACGATGTAGTTGGCGACAACTGCCCTTTCTACTTTTTTACTTTTTAATTTTAATTTTTTATATTTAATGTCTTTTATCTTTTGATTTCTTATTGTTTTTTACTGTTTGGGATGGGATGGGATGGGATGGCATGGCATGGCATGAGATGGAATGGATGGATGGATAGATAGATAGTTAGATTTTTTTGGGTATTTTCCTTTCAACAAAGCGGTCACCAACTGAGTAACGCCACTGATTTCCCCGGGCAACGCCGGGTATTCCGCTAGTACATACACAAATATACATAAATACAGGGGTCTATCAATATATCTCCTGATAAATATACACACATACATACATAAATATACACAAACATGTATACATAAATATACACACATACATACATAAATACGCATGCACACACACGACACACACACACACACTCGCACGCACGCACGCATGCACATACACAGAAACACACACACACACACAAACACACACACACACACACACACACACACTTACATAACTAGACAGAGGGCACTCACGGAGAGTGCATACCTCTGCGAGCATGTAACATGTATGTGCTCGCTGGTGGCGGCTGCTGACTCGCCGCTCACTGGTGGCTGCTGCTGACTCGCCACTCGCTGACTCGACACGCTATCGATTGCGCGGTGGCTACACACACACACGCTAGCGATTGCATGACCTTCATTTGCGCGGAGGTAAATATACATACATTATCACACACACATAATCATCTATACATATCGCATATTCATGTGCATTTATTGCATATATTGTCAAACGTCCTGCAAACAAACTTTTGTAACGTGTGTTTTACACATGTTCATTGAATTAGTAATCGTAGATAGATTTAGTTGTACATAGGAGAAGGGTTGGGTGTTTAGCATACAGATGAGAAGTAGTTAGGTTGGGTTCTACACGGATAGGTTACGGACGTTAGGTTGGGCCTTGTTACAGATGTTCACCATATGTAGATTTCCCGCGTAATATTTGAACAAGAGAGAGAGTGGTGTGTGATTGGTTAGGGTAGAGTGGAACTGGGCTGTGATTGGATGCGGGGTGGATATATTAAGGAACGCGAGAGCAGTTGGGTGACTGGAACGAGACAGGACGTGACGTGACGAGCTGACGGTTTGTTTGTAAACAATATATTTCTTTAATAGTGAACACAAATTCTATACGTCTTCTTGATTATTTATACTTTAAATTATAACATTCAACTACGTCCCTACACTTTGCAACGTGAACTGGTTTCGTTTCCTCACCCCTCCCTCGTCATCGCTTGTTTTTTCGGGGCCAAAATTTGCCAAAAAACATGGCCAAAGGGACAGCGCACAGCGGTGCCGGTTGTCAAACGACGGTGGCGCTTGATTTTTTACTTTTTTTTATTTATTTTTTATATTTAATCTTTTATCTTTTGATTTCTTATTATTTTTTACTGTTTGGGATGGGATGGGATGGCATGCGATGGGATGGCATGCGATGAAATGGCATGGGATGTGGTGTGATGGCATGGCATGAGATGGGATGGGATATGGGATGGATAATTTTTTTTGTTATTTTCCTTTCAACCAAGCGGTCACCAACTGAGTAACGCCACTGATTTCCCCGGGTAACGCCGGGTATCCCGCTAGTAATGAATAGGCGAAATTGGAATATTGCCGTTTGTGAGAGTAGACGAAATGTGAGTAGGCCAACTGGGATGTTACCTAAAAGCAGGGTTCTCTCCGACGTGTCCGTGAGCTTATAATATTACAAGCACAGGTCGCTACAATGTCTGACCTGGATCAAAACTGTACGTTATCCATAGATGAAATGTGACTAAAAGCCGACCCCTGCATGCGTTACAGTAAGACGGGAGATAACGTTTCTGGTTTTTGTGACTTTGGTTTCCAGTGCCAGAGGCAGGAAATTCGGCAGCAGGCTTTAGTATTTATGGCTCATGTAATGTTTTCTCGATGGAAGCGGCTATTAGGCTATTTTATACCTAAAACATCTGCCCCGCACAACCAATGTTGCCATACTGAGTTGATAATATTACAGCCAAGAACAACGAAACATGGAATTTTGAAAGTTTATCTTTAGCAGCCTTATCGTGAGTATTTAAATACAGTTTACGCTGAAACCTCTTGAAATTTTTAACTTAGCTCACGGACCTCCAGTACTACCTTTGCGGACCCCAGGGGTCCTTGGACTGCCTACCAAACTCGATTACAACAAATCAAAACAAAACAGAATAAATGTATGCGTTCCATCTTCTTTGCTAAAAAAAGAGAAAGTGCTACCCCATACTACAACCTTCTAGACATTCTAAATCTTGATAATGTTTTTAAACTCAAAATCTCAACTCTTGTACACAAAATCAAGTATGTTAAAACGGATATTCCTGCAGCCTTTATTGATCTAATTCCTTCTGCTTTACAAATACATAATTACAACACTAGGTATGCCTCAAAAGGTAATCTACACAGACTTGCCTCCAGGACTAACTATGGTCTATCTCGATTTAAGTCTCTGGCCTCAAGGATATGGGAAACAATTCCTCTTGAAATTAAAACCTCGCCACACAGTAAATTTAAACATGATTATAAGCTATTCCTTCTAGACAGCCAGTAATAATCAATTAAATTAAATTAGTGCGTGTTATTTAGGACCATTAGTTATATATTATATTATAATTGCTTGCTTGCTCTTGTTGTTACTTATTACTTATTACATCAATTGTAATTTTTGTTCTACTGTTCCATATATATGTATATATGTATATATTTTTTTGTACGTAGACAGCCAGAAATGTTCAATTAAATTAGTGTATGTTATTTAGGACCATTAGAAATTAGTTATATATTATATTATAAATGCTTTCTTGTTCTTGTACTTCTTACCTCAATTGTATTTTTTGTTCTACTGTTCCATATATATGTATATATGTATATATATTTATATTTTTTGTACGTAGACAACCAGAAATGTTCAATTAAATTAGTGTATGTTATTTAGGGCCATTAGAAATTAGTTATATATTATATTATAATTGCTTTCTTGTTCTTGTTACTTATTACATCAATTTTATTTTTTGTTCTAGATACTGTTCCATATATGTATGTATGTATATATTTTGTTTCTCTCTTATTTCCTATATTTAGTTTAATTGTACTTTTCCCTCAGACTTTTTATTACCTATGGTAGTGGTCAACTCGAAAGCTTATTGCTACTTTGACCACTACGCACATTCACCTTAAACCTATCGATTCTATAATATTATTTATCTCTCTCCCTTTTTACTACTATCTGAAATTATCTGTACAAATGAATGAAAAGTGCAAAATAAAATGAATCTGAATCTGAATCTGAATCTGAATCTGGACACTAGGTTGGGAACCACTGTATTAGACCCTAGACGGGACTATAGTCTAGTCCCCGGGGGACTAGACTGATAAATGGCAATTACATTTATTATTTACAATCCGTCTAATTAGTAATTACTGAAATCACCTGGAAATTACTAGAAAATGGTTTGGAATCTTGACGGAAAACACAGTCAAGTTCAACCGAAGTGCAAAAAGCTAGTGCAGTCATGCTGAAATGCGTGCATACTCACGTTTGTCATGGCCAGGTTTAGCTGGGGTTGGATTTAATAGCTATCCATCACTAACTCTTATGTTGCATTCGTACTATTGAGTTGCTACAATAAATTGTTGCTAGTGTGCGTAGTGCTGATAGGGTCTATGCCCCCCAGGGTACTGCCGGAACGTACCCTGGGTACGGTCCGGTATACCGGAACGTACCCTGGTACTAAATACTACTATCTAATATGCCGGACCGTACCTCGCCTACTCCACTAACGAGTCTAGGGAGTCGCCTACGCCTACTCCCTAACCCTAACCATAACCCTAAATTTATCCCTAACTCTAACCCTAACCATATCAGCTAGATAGTTACCAGGGTACGTTCCGGTATACCGGACCGTACCCAGGGTACGTTCCGGCAGTACCCTGGGGGACATAGACCCTCTCAGCGTAAGTAGTGTTGTCATGCGTAAGTCAGCCTGTCCATCAACTATAAGCCTAGATTACCAACAAATATAAGTACCATTCATGTACAGTACAAAAGAAGGCAATTTGAATAGATTGATGTGAACCAAAAACTTAAGGCAATGGGCAGTGGTCATGAGAAGCAACGGGGTAATACAGTTCAGCAGGGTTTTGCAAATTATGGACATAAGTTTAAAGTTTGACTTATGGTCTTCGACACAGCTACGTAGCCGTAGGGTTATGGTCAGGAGACCTATCGTTATTGAAAATATCAAGGTCTATGGTCAAATGATAGTGGCTATAGTTACATTGTACTTATTTTGCCCCAGGTTGGATGACATACTAAGTAGTTTTTTTTAACGCTGACATACCTGTTACGGGAATGTCACAGCCAAGCACAATTGCTCTGCAATGCTATTTTTCTGTTGCTGTACCTAAAATGTCCTCTGATCGAGTTACTCTTACAGCCGAATGCAGGTTCCACTTGGTGAGGCTGTGGTTGGTCGCACTGAAACCAAGGGTAGGCTGTGGTGACGGGTGGACATGGTGAATGTTGGGCTGGGAATTTTATGCCTTCTGTCAGTCTGCAGCATATGGTTTGCTTTTGCTGTGTCGTTCTAGCAAATTCAGTGCCAAGTTACAGTTCTTTCTCTGATCAGACGTATCAATATGTTCTGATTACATAACACAATTAAATCTGAGTTGATGCTAAAACTGATGCATTATTGCAGCATTCTACAAATTTTCGTGCAAATTGTTCACACGGTTTGTGTATCAAAACTTGAGTGCAAAAAACTTGGCTCTGCGAATTTGCGTTAGCTTTGATATTGTTTTAGCATGCTTGCTTTCGTGTTTGTCATGATCTTATATCAGTGTCTACACGTAGATTCATTGATGTCGTGCCACGTGGTTGTATGTTTCAGTCGATTAGGTCTTGACCTTGGTCATGCTGCTGTGTTCCAGAAATCAAACAGAGGTAAGTATGATTCATGGGAACCCTTCTCAAATTCTTGGGTGGCGTGAAACTACTTGAGCTCAGCAATAAAATTGGCAGAGGCAAGATCCAGTGTGTTCATCAATTGTTGCATGAGTGGAAGATACACGGTTAAAAAATTTTATTTGGCTAAAAGCTATCGGGTCTTGGAAAATTAACCTTCAAGTCCTGTTAGTATTGGAGCTAGGTCTTTAAAAAGGGGTTGTTTTAGGTGTATGATTCCAGTGCTGTTACATTCACATTATTTTTACAGTAACTTTTTTAGTTTGCTAAGTGGTCAAAACTTAACATTCAATTGGCAGAGCAAGCATGCATGCTTGGTAAAAATTATTCGGCCTGAATAAACGGAAACAAACGTCTTCTTTTAGGCTTAAAAAAGACGTTTGTTTCTGCTAACAAGCTGAAAAAAATTTGACACACGGTAGGCGGGCAAAACTTTTTTTTCATCAAATATTTTTTATTTCTTTTTGTATGCTAACAATGTTCTTGTTTTATACTTATAGCAGCCCATGTAATGACGTCAAAGTCAAATCAATGCATTCACCAATTAATAGATATCACTTTGAAATTTTTTTTTTTCGATTACATTAAAAAGTTTTGACACGGCGGTTTCAAATAGACTCGGTCGGGTTTACGGAAACAAATGTCTTTTTTAGGCCTCCAGCAGCATTGTTTATCAGGGGCTTAATATATATATTCTAGATGTATAAATTTGTACACTCCTAATTAACCTCACTATTAGCCATCACTAACTGGATACATCAGCTGATGTACATACCTGTAGGGCGATGGGTGATTTTTTAAGAGGTTATAAATAATTTTTAATTGTGGTGTCAAGCATGCATGTATGGAAAGTCATCCCCTTCAAAAATAATTATTAAACATTTCAAATACACACTTTTAAATCAATTTAAAACATTTCAAATTAATTAATAAAAATACAAATTACTTTATATTGTTCGAGAAATTTAAATTCAAAATTTAAAATCAATTCACAGAATAAAAAATCAATTTATTAACTTGCAAATTAATTCACAACTTTCCAAAATAATTGCTTGATATACAAATTCCTTCACATCATTGTAAAAATTCATTTTCTAAACGTACAATTTATTTTCAAAACAACAAACCAATTTACTAACTTGCAATTTAATTGAGAACATGTTACATAAAGTTAAAACTCACAAATGTTTAAATCTTGCTTCATCACCCTACCAATTGAAATTATAAGTTTTAAATTAATTTACAGAATAACGAATCAGTTCACTAAGTTTGAAATTAATTTATTTCTTTTAACATTAATCACCAGAAATGCAAATCTAACTGTTGGTTTCAGAATTATTAGGTAACAAACGACAAATGCATAGCTTAAATTACAAATTAATCATACAGCTTTCAAAACATATATAAATGTTTACAATCAAAGAGCTCATTTAACAATCAATTTATGCAACTTCCAATCTATTCAAGACTTCTGAAATCACTTACTAACGTTTAAAATTTGCCGCCCACTCTGTTGTTTCCGGTCTGTGTGAAAAACTATTCAGGAAACTTCGAATCAATTCATAGGACTTGCAATCTATTCACTACACTTTCTGAACCAGCCAACTACAAACCAAACTCCAAATCAATTCAATCTAAAAGTGCCCGGATGCTTCAGTTCGGATGGATACGCTATAATATTGGAGGATCCGATTTTTCCCACCCTGCGGGAAAGATGTGTTTGTTTACAGCTGTACACTACAGTGTAGTGACAGTGTTACCCAAGGAGCGTTCAGCGTGACGTCACGTCCAGGTCACATGTGTAAACATAGCTCTGCTGGTTGGCAAAAGCGTTCGCCGGCACAGGCACTTGGAAGGTCTCAATAAAAAAAAGAATGGTAAATAAACACGAAATGTATTTACTACCAAAGTCTTAATGTTTCTCTACTATATTTCACCGCTAATTACCCGTAAATGCCGGTCAAATGCTCATCTGCAACACGCAAGTACACCGCACGCACGCCCTGTGCTGCGTGCACAAACAACATGAATATGTTATGTTATTAATGTTGTTTATGCTCTTTTATGCTCTTTTATTGTTATGCTCTCTTATTTATGTTGTTTGTGCACGCAGCACAGGGCGTGCGTGCGGTGTACTTGTGTGTTGCAGATGAGCATTTGACCGGCATTTACGGGTAGTTAGCGGCGAAATAGAGTAGAGAAACATTAAGACTGGTAGTAAATACATTTCGTGTTTATTTACCATTCTTTTTTTTTATTGAGACCTTCCAAGTGCCTGTGCCGGCGAACGCTTTTGCCAACCAGCAGAGCTATGTTTACACATGTGACCTGGACGTGACGTCACGCTGAACGCTCCTTGGGCAACACTGTCACTACACTGTAGTGTACAGCTGTAAACAAACACATCTTTCCCGCAGGGTGGTAAAAATCGGGTCCTCCAATATTATAGCGTATCCATCCGAGCTGAAGCATCCGGGCACTTTTAGAATGAATTGATTTGGAGTTTGGTTCGTAGTTGGCTGGTTCGGAAAGTGTAGTGAATAGATTGCAAGTCCTATGAATTGATTCGAAGTTTCCTGAATAGTCTTGCACACGGACCGGAAACAACAGAATGGGCGGCAAATTGTAAACGTTAGTAAGTGATTTCAGAGGTCTTGAATAGATTGGAAGTGGCATAAATTGATTGTTAAATGAGCTCTTTGATTGTAAACATTTATGTTTTGAAAGCTGTATGATTAATTTGTAATTTAAGCTATACATTTGTTGTTTGTTACCTAATAATTCTGAAACCAACAGTTAGATTTGTATTTCTGGTGATTAATGTTAAAAGTAATAAATTAATTTCAAACTTAGTGAACTGATTCGTTATTCTGTAAATTAATTTAAAACTTATAATTTCAATTGTTAGGGTGATGAAACAAGATTTAAACATTTGTGAGTTTATGTAACATGTTTTCAATTAAATTGCAAGTTAGTAAATTGGTTTGTTGTTTTTAAAATAAATTTTACGTTTAGAAAATAACTTTTTACAATGATGTGAAGGAATTTGTATATCAGGCAATTATTTTGGAAAGTTGTGAATTAATTTGCAAGTTAATAAATTTATTTGTTATTCTGTGAATTGATTTTAAATTTTGAATTTAAATTTCTCGAACAATATAAAGTAATTTGTATTTTTATTAATTAATTTGAAATGTTTTAAATTGATTTAAAAGTGTGTATTTGAAATGTTTAAAAATGATTTTTGAAGGGGATGGCTTTCCATATGCATGTACTCTGTAATCATTTTCATTGAGGCATGCAAAGAGCTGTGTGGTTGCTTTCATAGGCGCAAATCCAGTTTAGTCACCTTATGTATCACGAAGTGTGTTAGGGTTAGGGTTGGGCTTAGGGTTAGGGTTAGGGTTAGGGTTAGGGTTTTTGCATCATTCCTTGATATACGGAAATTCTGTGCATCCGTTGATGATACACAGAAATCTGTGCATCACTTCGTGATACCTAAGGTGCCTAAAGTGGATTTGCACCGCTTTCATATTGGCACCTGTAGTAGTGATTAGGTGATCACAATTGATTTGGTTGGTTGTGCCATTTTTTATTTGTTTGCTATAGAGGGATGTTTCACTGCTTTTCAGTCACATCTGAAAATGTGCTTGCCTTAGTGCGCTACTATGGTGTTCATGCCTATATGTTATAGTTAAACATTTTGTTATTGTCACGTTGTCTTCTAATTTAAAGGTGTGATTCTGTATCTATAAGTAAAAAATCTGATTAATAGATATTTCTAGGGCTGAGATAACTGTTGAGGCCTCCTGTGTAATAATTGAAATTAACTTTAAAAATCAGTCTCGATGTGAAATGCTTCATACTTTTACTGCATACAGTTGCGTATATATATATATATATATATATATATATATTATATATATATATATATATATTTCACGTGCCAGATAAATTATGAAGAAATATGTTATTTTACAGAGACGGTGGTAAACATTGCAGATTCTGTCAGAGGAAAAGATGTCTTCCTAATTCAGACAGCCACAAAGTAAATGATTTGAGGGTTGTAGCTAGATATAATTTTTGCTAGTGAATATGTGTAACTCGGTATTAGCTGAACTGGCCTTGCTTTTAAAAGAAACTCTGTGTAATAAAGTTAGTCAATGTTGTAGAGTGCAAGTTTTATACTGTCTGTCTTTACATTGATCTAAAGTTTGTAACCAAGTTAGGCAAGGTGGCAGCTACGTCAGATATTCGGAACCATATTTCAGGGATGTAAATAATGACATCATGGAGCTGCTTGTGATGGCATATGCTTGCAAGACCTCCAGTGCTCGCAAGGTCATCGGTGTCATACCTTACCTACCCTACTGCAAGCAGAGCAAGATGCGCAAACGTGGTGCCATTGTGTCAAAACTCCTTGCCAAAATGATGTGCAAAGCAGGTAGGTGAGCTAATTGTTTATCAGATGATCAGAGATATTACAGCAGATGAGTGACATAAGCCAGTAAGCCTTTCTTATTTAAGCCGGGGGAGTCTATATGCCGTGATACAAAAATTTCAAGTGTGTTTAATAAAATGCACATTATAACCAAGTAACCCATTTGAAATAACATTAGGACTGCAAAGTGTGATTTGGAGTTATAATTTTAACTCGTGTGATTCTCATTTTTACGGTAAAACTTATTAAATGTATAATCCTGCATCAGTTGGTTACATTGAACTGACGCTTGTTAAAATATTGTTATGATTCTTGACATGAATCACGTCCCACAGATTTCGTCAGGTACGCCTTTTCCTTTTTGTAAACCATAGATAAACACGGGCTGTCACTTGTACATTTTTTCGCACTGAGTTGACCATGTTTGTTCCCAGGTATAACACACTTGATTACAATGGATCTACCACAGAAAGAGATCCAAGGTTTTTTTGATGTTCCTGTTGATAATCTCAGAGCTTCTTCATTTCTTCTGAACTACATTCGGACCTCAGTACGTTGTTGCTCGGCTGCTTCATGCTTAATATTACATGTGCACACTCAGACATGCACACACGCATGCGCACACAAAAACACACACACACACACACACACACACACACACACACACACACACACACACACACACACACACACACACACACAAACACACACACGCATGCACACACAAAAACACGCACAGGCCCACGTGCATGCACATACAAAAACATGCACGCACAGGCACACACATGCACGCGCACATATGCAAACAATGAACACATGCACATGTACATGCACATTTTATGTAGATGTGTGTCCGAAAATTAATTGTGGATACAGTTAATGCACGTGATTAACTTTTCTGTATGAGATTGTAACATACACGTGGATATATCAACTAGTCTAACTGTTTCTTACGTGCTTGGGCACTAGGCACAAGTGGAATTAATTTACTCTGGGAGACAGCTATTCATAGGGTTTCGTACTAACGTTCTGCAGATTCCCGACTACACAAATGCAGTCATTGTGGCCAGAAATCCTGGCTCAGCTAAACGCGCGCAGTCATTCGCGGAACGACTGAGACTGGGATTAGCTGTGATCCATGGTGAGCAGAAAGAAGCCGAATCTGATGAAGTAGATGGGCGTCACTCCCCACCACCGATCCTGAGTCGCACGTATAACCCTGACCTTGGGTTTGAAGTTGTACCAGGTACCTTTAAATTTTTGGTGATTCTATAAATGTTGCATGTTTTGTTGTAATTCTAGGTTCATCAGCTTTATTTCAAATAAATAAGATGGTGAAGTCTGATATAACCAGGGTCTCCAACCGTTCCTCATTCTGCGGAATCATTACGATTTCTAGGCTTAATTTCCGCATTGTGCAGCGGCAAGGTTATATTCCTCATTTCAGTTGCATTGTACAAAATTTGCACTGATTGTTCGCATTGTTCGCTTGGACACATTGTTTTTTTTCAGGCATGTCTACGGTAAATGGAACAGCCTAGTCAGACAGGCGCTGTCTGCAAGGTGTCGCGTAGTTTGTCTGCTAATCAGACAAGGGTTGTAGGGTTGAGATAGTGTTATCAGACATGAGAATATGGCCCACAGTATGCCCCAGATTGCAGGAAAATGGCTTAAATATTTCAAAATTTTCTGGGGGAGCATGCCCCTAGACCCCCCTCTACCACTGTCAGGCTTACGGCACGCGGGCCCGCCTGAGGCAGACAAGGTTCATTTCGCCCCCCCCGTCCATCAATTTCTGAATACACTCACAAGTTACTGATCACCGCGGGAACATTCCGCATTTAGAGTTCACAGGGTTGGAGACCCTGTATAACGTGTAGTCTCGTTTTAATTCACGTAAGCAAGCAACAAGTCTCGCATGGTGCGAGAACATGTGAGATGTACACAAACAATAGACAAGTAACCCAGTCCTGACATTTATACTTTTTTTGCTACGTTTTTCAACACTCCTTCTCAAAATTCTAAATGGGAAAATATTAACTGAAGAAAGTCAGTCCATTGAAATTACGAAATAACACCCGTGATTTTTCTCAATCTCTTGAATTTAAAGTCAGTTCATAGAAATTACTCCAATCATGTTTCTAAGTCTCTTGAATTGAGCTTGAGCAAGTCCCTTGGTTAGGATGTCAGCTACCATGTCCTCACTCCTGCAGTACTGAAGCACAACAGCTCCATTCTCCACCTGCTCCCAGATGAAATGATATTTAATGGCGACGTGTTTTGCTCGACCATGAAACTGAGGGTTTTTAGCTCATCTGACATAGTCAGATGCAGCTTGTAGAATCGCATTCAGCGGTGACCTAGCATTTTTATGGCTTTATTGAAAGGACCATGAAATGTACTTTCTGCTGACATGCGAAGAGTAAGTGTCGGATAACCTTTTGACCCTCGAGAGGAGGGTTAAAATGGATTTGTTGACTGTATACACAAAGACTGAACTGCTTTTTCTGCTTGTGGGATGTCGAGGCACAGATTTTTTTTTTTTTATTTTTTTTTTTTTTCTTTTTTTCTTTTTTTTTTTTTTTTTTTTTTTTTTTTTTTTTTTTTTTTTTTTTATTTTCTTTTTTTTTTTTTTTTTTTTTTTTTTTCTTTTTTTTTTTATTTATGGGGCACAGTTCAACTTGCAAAGGCAAATGTTTGTTGAAGACAATGGTTACGCTCCTTAAATATATATTTTCTAAAGCAGTCTGTATTAGGCAGCCCATGTATTAGCACACTGTAATGATAACCCTAGAATGCCGCGTGTGTACCAAAAACATGGGGGCAGCACCATTACGCATGTGAACTGGCACTATTCTAATCATAATTATTGCCTGGCAACCTGCAATGGCAGATGTGTTAACTCACAGCTGAGCGAAATTCTCGCCTGCCTGAATATACCTTGATTTCAGCACTATCAATGGAAGTGGAGGATATCACGCACGAAGGGTGATGCCATCTTTGATTTAATCTGACTGACTACTTGACACCGACATGCTCGACGGCAAACTGCTTTTGCTTATTAGAGCCGCACCTCCAGAGAAACCATCCGCCCCCTCCCCCACTCTCCCCCCACCACCACCACTACGCTCGCGCTCGACGCATATCCATGATAACATGTTAATATAGAGAAGTCATTAAAGTTACACAGTTGTATCTTTATTACTGTACTACCGGTATAGCAAAGCCTAGCTATCATAGATTTTAGATCTGTATTAGTAGTATCCTAGATATATGCTCTGAGCGCGAACACGGTGATGGGAGGGTGCTCTTCATTCGTTTGCCAGTGAGTTTAGCATCAGAACACCTGCCGTCAGGTGAGCGCTGTCGCTCTGCGGCACTTGTTGGTCATACATATAGCAGACTGGTTATCTTCAAATATAACCATAGCACTTGCCGTATCATTTCTTAGGTCGTAGGTAAGGCGTTTCAGCCAGATAGCCTCTTGTGCAGCACTAGCTAAGGCCGTATATTCTGCCTCAGTCGTAGACAGTGCCACACAGCTCTGATTTTTACTCCTCCAACTGATGGCAGCACCACACACTTGAAACACATAACCAGATGTAGATTTCCTGTCATCTACATCTCCTGCCCAGTCTGAGTCGGAATACCCCACACATTCACTTGAAGTGTTCTTCTCAAACTTTAACCCGTAATTGATGGTACCTTTCGGATATCTCGTGATTCTTTTCACGGCTGACCAATGCTCTTTAGTTGGTGCAGCACAACATTTTGCCACATTGCTAACTGCAAATGTTATGTCTGGTCTTGTCCAGAGTGACAGATACAGCAAACTGCCAACAGCAGACTGGTACAGTTTCTGGTCAACTGTCTCATCATCCTTCTCTGCTTTGACCAGTTTGCTGTTTGTATCAACGGGAGTTGACACAAGTTTTGCATCATTCATGTTGAATCGCTCTAACACATTCTTGGTGTAACCTGGTTGACCCATCCAGATAGACTCAGGACTTGTCTCTCAGTCAACTGTCACACCCAAGAAAAAACTAAGATTACCCATATCTTTCACAGTGAACTTATCAGATATGGCCTTCTTTACTTCCTTCAACCGATGCTGGCTTTTCACTGCAACCAGGATGTCGTCGACGTACACAGCCAATATAACCAGCTCTCCTTCTGAAGTGTAGATACACGGATCATTTGTTGACTGCTTAAAGCAGTTGACTAATCTCAAGCAGATGCTCATGAAAGGCTGCATTCCAGCATCGTGGCGACTGCTTTAAACCGTATATGCTCTTCTTGAGCTTGCAGACGAGATCCTCCTTGCCCTTCTCAACGAACCCCTCTGGCTGCTTCATATACACCTCTTCTTTCAAGGTGCCATTCAGGAAAGCTGTCGTAACGTCCATCTCATGAAGAAAGAGGTTGTTCTTTGCTGACAGGGCTATCACCGTCCTTACAGACTCTGACCGGACGACTGGACTAAAGGTTTCGTTATAGTCCAGTCCTTGCTGTTGTGAGTAGCCCTGCGCCACCAGTCTTGCTTTGAACCTCTCAGTCGATCCATCGGCTCCCAGCTTTTCTTTGAACACCCACTTGCTGCCGACGATTTTCTGGTCCTGGGGAGGTGGGACCAGCTCCCACACTTCGTTATGAGAAAGAGATCCCATCTCCTTCTCCATGGCTGTCATCCACTTTCTGCTGTCAGAACTGTTTAGCGCTTGCTTGAAGTTAGCCGGTTCGGAGGCAGCAACTGACACCCACTCTCCAAGAAGGTCTGGAGCTCTTCTTACTCTATCTGACCGCCTCACATCATGATTTGCAGCATTCGCTGGGTCACGCAGACCACCGTCACCAGGTGCATCATCATCATCATCACCATCAGAGGAGACGTCCACTGATGGTTGGTTGGGCGTCACATTCGTTTCAGCCTAGATGCTCGGATCAGACTTGAGATCACTCTCGTTGAAGATTACATCTCGGCTGTAGAACATCCTCCGCTTGGCCGGATCGTACAGCCGATATCCCTTCACCTCCTCGCCATAGCCCATCAATCGACACTTCTTGCCCTTGATATCCAGCTTCAGGCGCTCATCTTTAGGGATGTGGGCATACGTAGCACAGCCGAAGACCCTCAAGTTGCTGACATCGGGCTTTTCTCCATGCACAACTTCAAAAGGTGTCAATCCATCAAGGGCTCTGGTCGGACTTCTGTTGGTCAGATATACAGCAGTTGACAATGCCTCTGCCCAAAATTGTTTCTCAAGGCTCGCATTAGTCAACATGGTTCTGATCTTCTCAACGAGAGTCTTATTCATACGCTCTGCAACACCATTTTGCTCGGGAGTCTTCGGTACGGTCAGCTCGTGCCTGATGCCATGCTTCCTTAGGTGATCCTCAAACACCTCTGAAGTAAACTCTCCACCGTTATCAGTTCTCAAGGCCTTTAACTTCTCACCAGTGGAGCTCTCAACCACAGCCTTCCACTCAAGGAAACGAGAAAACACATCCTCCTTCCTCTTAAGGAAATTCACCCATGTGTATCTGGAGAAATCATCAATAAAAGTGAGGAAATAGTGAGCACCACTCAGTGACTTTGTGCTCAGTTTACCACAGACATTACTATGAACAAGTCCAAGTACTCGTGTAGCCCGCCTCTCACTTGCCTTTGGAAATTTAGCCCGATGAATTTTCCCTTGAGTGCAAGCTTTGCAGAAACCAATATCACCGGATTTCATACACTTAAGTCCCTTCACCATGTCCTTAGACTGCAAGTCATTCAAACTTTGGGAACTGAGGTGACCATAGCGCTGGTGCCACAGCCCCTTGTCTGTTGATGTGGACGCCTTGTTTACACATTGCTCCTCTACAACTGGCAGGGTAAACAGACTTCCATCCAGTTTGGCTGTAGCAATTACCCTCCCATTGCTGGTAGACACCCTGCAGTCACTCCCGTCAAATATCATTGACACACCAGACTTCATCGCCTTTGGCACGCTGACTAAGTTGAATGCCAGCCCAGGCACGTACAGTACGTCATACAACTTGATAGCCTGTGTATCATCGTCCCGCTTCACAGACAGGCTGACTGTGCCACTACCCTCAGCCTTAACACAGTGTCCATCACCTAAGATCACTTTGTGTCCATCTCTCATAGGCACCATGTTGTCGAACGCAGCACTGTTGTTACACATATGGCATGTAGCCCCAGAGTCAATGAGCCATTTACAGTCTCTTCTTGACATGCTAGTAAGTGCATGGCACGCCACAAAACTTACATGCTCATCCGAATATTCTCTGGTTTTTACATTATTGGCCTTGTGCTTAGGCTTCTGCTTATTTAACACAGGACAGTCTCTTTTTAAGTGCCCTATCTGTTGACACCCATAGCACTTGGGCCCTTTCCTCTGTGAATTTTGCTGCCTTTTTTTTCGACATGAAAACAGTATCCTGAGGTAGTCGATCCTTCTGCTTCCTCTCCTCATTTAGTAGTCGCTCAGTCACCAGATCCATCTTTGGGACCTCAGGGCTTGCCTCGAGTGCTGTCACGAGCATGCTGAATGATTCTGGGAGACTCGCCAGCAGATACACAACCCTATCCTCCATATCAAGCCCCAATGATGGCCAGCTCGTTGAATATTTCCATCATAGACTTAATATGTTCCGTAACTGGCTCTCCATCCTAAAGACGCAATGAGAACAATCTTCTCCTCAGCACCAGCTTGTTTGCCCACGTCTTCTGAAATTGATCCCTCAATTTTTCCCAGACTACAGAGGGATCTGTGGGCTCACCTATCAAGTAAAGCAGTGATGGGTCTACCGCTAACACAATGATAGCCAAGGCTTTGTTGGCCCTACACACAAACTTCGTACACCGGTCCGCATCTGCCACTGGATCAGACTTTGCCTCAACATGACACACAATGTCCCACAAATTGTCTTTCATCAAGGCCATTTGACATTGCACCTTCCATGTCGCGTAGTTCGATCCCTTCAGAGCACTGATTCCATTCAAAATCGTTCCGGCCGCCATTTTCCTTTGTTTACTTTTTCTTTGCTTTTGTATTCACAACTACCCAAATACAAAACTGCCGATATCAATGTCCAGTTACGCCGCCCGCCGTTGAAACTAACACCAACCTGCATAGAAACAATCCTGCAAGCGATCTGGGCCCATAACCTGTTGTAATTCTAGGTTCATCAGCTTTATTTCAAATAAATAAGATGGCGAAGTCTGATATAACGTGTAGTCTCGTTTTAGTTCACGTAAGCAAGCATGGTGCGAGAACACGCGAGATGTACACAAACAATAGACAAGTAACCCAGTCTTGACATTTATACTTTTTTTCTACGTTTTCCAACAGTTTTATTTATTGTATAGGTAATGTATCTGAAGCAATGTATCACCTATTAACCTATTTTAACCATATCTTAGTTATATTGTGGAATTAATTCATTGGTAGTGGTTTGACCGTTAATGTATTTATACTTTATCAGTTTAACGTCTTTTTGAATCACACTGCACACATTTTTTATAGTTATGGCAGCCAAGGAAAAGCCTCCAATGAACGTTGTGGGAGATGTTGGTGGTAGGATCGCTATCATTGTGGTAATTCAGTGTTGTTATTGTTTTCATGGCAGATGTCTGTAAACATAATTAGTTATTAAAGTAATTATTACGAGAGTTTTCCAGTGTCTTCACGGCTTTCATGATACCTACCGTTATTGCTTGAATAACAGCAATTGTCTAGAGTAACTATAAAATGACTTAGAACCTTTGTATTCACCCAAACATGCAATTTTCTGTAATCTTGAAACTAGAGCCGCTAGTCTTGGACTAGCTAGTAGCGCCGCCGCCTATCTGCCATAGACATAGTACAGTCTCTCTCAAATGCAGTTGTTTTCAATTTATCACCGACAATTTACAAGTTTACCAATTCTGCCATTATCGCGACATGATATAATGCATTGCTGTTACGATATGTTCATATCCAATTTTCTATGCTATAACTGAATAAAATTTTAGTGTTTTTAATGCTTGTGTAATCAGTGATATATCCGCTGTGAGGTGAGACTATATTTCGCTATATTTTTTTGGGTTGATGGTTTCTGAGCAAAACTCATAATAATGGCTTTAATTGCAAGGTTAGTGTAATATGGTTCAATAGTCCCTATTCATAGAATAAGTGTAAAGTTCCTAGAGAAAAATTCTAAATGACATGTGTAGTATGTACCCAATGATAAAATATTAATCTATTTGAAAAAGATTTGGTGATATACTGTTATAATTGGTTATGTCAGGCAATAACTACGCCGGTATTGTTAACAAAGAGTTGACAGTTATTTTAACTTATTTTCGGAAGTACTTATGGCTTAAACACATTCTCTCAAGTTAAGACAGGGCTTGTTGTAACAGGATGACATCATAGACGATGTGGAGACATTTGTTGCGGCTGCTGAGTTGCTTAAAGAACGAGGTGCCTACAAGATCTATATTATGGCCACGCATGGCCTTCTAAGTGCAGATGCACCACGATTGCTGGAACAAGCTCCTGTTGATGAGGTACACTTAACAAATGTTCAATGATTGCACTCTGCATATTTTAATATGGATGTCCTGCTACTGTTTCTCACGTGACAGATCGGTGACACATTCATGGCAAACAGAACTGTGATGTGTTTTCTGCCCAACTAATATCAGGTTGTAACGTTGTTTTAGATTGTTGTTACCAACACCATCCCCCATGAGGTGCAGAAGATGCAGTGTCCAAAGATCAAAACTGTCGATATCAGCCTGATGCTTTCTGAAGCCATTCGGCGGATCTACAACAATGAGTCGATGTCGTACCTGTTCCGTGATGTGTCTATGGAAGATTGAAATGTTGGAACACGTCTATCCGAAAGGCTTAGCTTTCTTGAACCCTCATATCATGGTAACGAACTGTATGAAGTACAAATATATTTCAGTCTTGGTACTTCATTGAGTTTAACGTAAGCAAACTTTCACTGCTTCAATAGCTACTCTAGTGAGGCTACATGCAGTAGATTTGATGCTGAATACTGATAGTACCAGTAGCCTGTCTGCATATCATTGCAGTGGGTATGAAAAGCTGGGGCTTCACCAGCTGTGGATGGTTGAAGGTGGTGAAGTGGTGATGTTTGCACTAGCAATGTAATTTTGTAATGTGAAAATCTGTGTAGGGTTGAAGATACTAAAATGCAGTTTCTTAGAGGGCGAGGCATTGTGACATGTGTGCGAGTGGAATTGTAGATACACATAGTGTAATAACATCAAATGGCATGTGAACAAAAACCTCTAGATTTAACTAGTAATTAATTTCTGAAATAATCTTAACATTGTTGTTAATCAAATGTTTTGGATGGCAGTCGGTTTGTTGTCGACCATATGATCATTGCAGTCGATTAAATGTTAGTCGTTGGCAACATTCTAGATCTGAAGTGACCCAGTTTTGTGTGCACTTTACAGATTCACTTATTGGTAACTAATAATGTGATCAAGGTTCTCCATTTCTTTTCAATTCAGCTTGATTGTTAGAAAAATTAAGCATGTGTTTTTTATACACATTCCAGCATGATTGATACGGATACAAATGGATATCGTAGTTGGTAACCTAGTGCTAGGTGACGATCACTGGTGAGCCTGGATTAAGTTGATAGTCGTTAGTGGATGTGGTTTCATGTAAGATGATGTCTTTAAATTACACATGCAAATTGATGCTATGCAATGTGTTGGTATTTATTATACCCAAACAAGCCGTGTATACAGTCTGTTGCTCTAAGAACGTAGTTTGGGCTTGTGATTTTTTTTCATTAAATAAATTTTGCAAACCTGGTGTGAATGCAAGGAATTTCATTGTTGTATTGAACCTTTCAATGTAGTATTTGTATTTTTAGCTCAACTGACGAAGTCGGATGCAGCTTGTAGAATCGCATGATTGTCCGTCCGTCCATCCGCCAACAGTCAGACAGTTGGGCACAAATCTTAACCGCTCGACGTACGGTCGTGCAGAGATGCCAACCACTACGATTTATCCGTATTTTATACGAATTTCTGTTCCTTTTGCACCACTACGACCAGTTTGTATCAAACTACGAATTTCACTGTGATCGAAAAAAAAAAATTGTCATTTTTTGTCAATTTATTGTCATTATTGACCCTCAGAATGCAGGAAATTGCATCTCAGAATTAAAAATTTTTCCGGGGAGGCATGCCGGACCCCCCTAGCAAACTCGGGTCACTATGTGACCCTCGAACTACTAATTTGATGGCCAGAAATTACAGATTGCTTCAAATATGTGTTGGCATCTCTGGTCGGGGGGGGGGGGATTGCGAAAAGGACTCGGAATGTCGAATTTGGGGGGTCAAGGGTCAAAGGTCAAGATGTGTCAATGGAGGGGGAATATTTCCCCCTTAACTTAAACTATTGCGAGAGTTTTCCAGTGTTTCCCCCACTTTCATGATACCTAGTTATTGCTTGAGTAACAGCAATTGTCTAGAGTAACGATAAAATGTCTTAGAATCTTCGTATTCACCAAATCGCGTGCACGATTACAATTTTGCGTTCTGTTTATGTTTACCATTGCCATCTCTCCGACTTTCTCGCGGTAGCGCGAGACATCTATCACGGTGCAGTAATGCATACAGTCGCACCGCAGAAATCAGGTCAGAGTGTAAACACATCACCAGTGCGAAATTGAGGTCACAGGTCAAAGGGCAGTGGAGGAAAGGTCAGATATCCGACATTTTCTAACCGAGGACCTGGTCTAAGGGACCGAGTGCAAAACGATTTTGTTTCAGCGCTGACCTACCTTCTATCACTTTATTGAAAGGACCATGAAATGTACTTTCCGCTGACGTGCGAAGAGTAAGTGTCTGATAACTTTTTGACCCTCAAGAGGAGGGTTAAACATGGATTTGTAGACTTTTAACAAAGGACTGAACTGCTTTTGCTGCTTTGTGGATGTGAGGCTACAGTTGCACAGTTCAATTGCAAAGGCAAATATTTGTTGAACAAGGTTTACGCTCCTTAAATCATATTATTTTCTAAAGCAGTCTGTAATACTATTAGCACCCTGAGTAGCACCCTGAATGCTCGCTTGGGTAGGCAAAAACACGGGCCAGCCCATTACGCATGCATAGGGGTGAACTGGCACTATTCTAATCCTAATTATTGCCTGGCAACCTGCAATGCAGATGTGTTAACTCACAGCTGAGCGAAATTCTCGCCTGCCTGAATATACTTGGATTTTAGCCGGTAGGATTTCACGAAGGGCGATGCCATCTTTGATTATTGATGACACTTGCACGCGCCATCTCGCGGCAACTGCTTTTGCTATTAGAGCCCCCTCCACCCACCCTCCCCCCACCACCACCACTACGCTCACGCTTGATGCATATCCCCCGCATATAGCGAAGTCATTAAAGTTACACAGCTGTATCTTTATTACTGTACTACCGGTATAGCAAAGCCTAGCTATCATAGATTTTAGATCTGTATTAGTAGTATCCTAGATATATGCTCTGAGCGCGAACGCGTTGGCGGGAGGGCGCACTTGATTCGGTTGCCAGTGAGTTTATCTGAAGAATACCCGGCTACAGTACACGTCAGTTGAGCGCTGTCGCTCTGCGGCACTTGTTTTTCAAATGTATAGCAATTTTTTTTATTCCAACAGACGAAAGGACAAAACATCAGTGTTTAACGGAAATGACCGCATGTGTGTTGCTTCAGCACCCTTTCGCCCTCGAGTAGTGTCTGCATTATTATTTTCAATATTCATACATATAATGAAGGCTGTCAGCTTTTTACAACTATAGTAATAAACACGGAAGTTAAAAAATGCATTTCCAACTTTTATTCCTAGACCAGCTCTGCATGACCAACGCACTTTGGTGGCGATGAAATAACAGAAGCTGTGCTGCGCACGTTTCATCACTGCAGTTTGCATGCGTAATGCGCACTGTAAAAGTGGACACATCCATTTTCGGTGCCGACGAGTAGGGTGCTCTTACAGACGGCAATGCTCGTTATAGAGTCCTGCAGCTGCACACGCGCCAAGCACTGGCCACTGAGTATGTTGTAGACAAGCAGCAGACTTCGCCATGCTGCATACAGGTGGTGACCGAGCACGCAGGCCACCGTTCTGCCGGCGATATTCGTGACCTCGTGGTCGTAGGTCACCAGCAGAGTTGTCAACTTGTCTCCAACTGCCAGCAACCCAAACCTTCCATCCGCTAACGAAGTTAGCAAGAACACAAAGCCCTGGAATGAACGAAAGATTTCCCGTTTATATTAGAATGAACTTGTAACTAACATGAATGTTATGAGTTAAACACATTGTACTGCTTTTATGTATCAGGTTTTGTCCTTTTAAATTTTCCACTTAAGTTAACTTAAGACAAAAAGTGAGTCTGAAATTTTCAAATAAACTGAAAGATAAGTCAATGCTTATAATCATTTTACCATTTCCTCCTTTGCAAAAAGCAATGGTGGTGATAGATTGTGTTGGTTCATTGAAAATTCCTTTACCATGGCTCCACTTGTTGTATTCCTGCAATCGAATGCAATACGTAAAGCAGGGGATTCTACCGTCCCTGTGAAAGCTAACCCAGTTTAACCACACGATTGTACTGCTAATCCATTCCTCTTTTTTCAAGTGTCTTGTAAACAGTATTTATTTTAACATCACGACTTTTTAACAATTTGTCATCAAATGGCTTTTAGTTTGGGCAACTATCTCATTTTTCTCTAAATATTTTTGCAACTTACCATAAATAAACACTTTTCCCTAGTAGGCCAAGTATTCCACCATCAAGCTGTTTTATCTTGCATAAAGTTGTCAGTGAGCCCACCACTTGTGTTAGCTCTCTTTTTTCACAAGACAAATCTCTACAAAATTACATGCAATACTGTACAAGGACATACAATTACTTATTAGGTAGTTAAACAGGCACGTGCAGATCACTCATTCACACATGCACCAATACTTATATGTAGTGATTGGTATATTATTTATGGAGATCGACTTACTGCTGGGCAGAATGAAAGCTATTGGATACTATTGAGAGACAATTGCTATTTCATTCTGTTTATCACAGTAATTTAAGAGCCAGCAGAAAATACAACATACAGCAATTTAGGCTAATGAGAAATTGTGTAAAAAATAATGGGGTTGTTACCTCGAATTAAAACTGTATACTAAAAGTATAGTCTTGTCACTGCAGAATGCCACTACAAAATCTCTGCTGTCCATGACACACGAAATACTGTGGTGGCTAAAAATCCAGAAATTTAAGAGATCTTTACAAAGAGTTATTTTTCATTAACAGAATTCTTATTCAAATACATAATCAATTGGGTAAAGTAAAAATTTACATGATTTACAAAATGCATTAAATGTTAAAATATAATCAGTTGGCTAGTTCACATTCACATAAGGTTCTATTCAGGCCCAAACACAATTATTATAATTACTGAGTAAATTATTGGTAATGTGTAAAGTACTAATTGGTATGAGTTCTAATTTATTCTTATTTGTCCTACCACTCACGCCTACCTGTCCTGCTGGGTGGCAGCACTGTTCTTCAGCACGGCAGCCTCACTGAAGAATCCTGGCTCAGTACATACTAGCAACTTCACCACAGTTCCCTGTTCGCAGTCAGTGTGAGCAATGATGACTGGCGTTGAACACGTGGGTAACAGACGACACTCCTGTATCACTTCACCCTAAAAGAACGGAGCAATGTCGCACATCAGTATCTTACCATACTAGTACCCCATGAACATTACTGAAGTTCGGGTTACTCAAACTTGCCTGTACAGAACCAATAAATCGTAGTCTTTAAACTCCAGATTCAAAATTGTGCTTGTCATACTTCTCATTGCCGAAAATCTTCCTGTAGGAAAGCACTTACACTTATACAAGAGCCGCAGAGCGTCTGGGCTCATCTGAGGTCTGTTGCTACGATTATAAACGTAAAATTTCAGTCGTGCGTAGTACCACATTTGTTAGGCGCAGATATGCAGACACGCAGTTGCGTACACATCATTGTTAGGACACGCCCACTATCGCAGATGGAGGGTGGGGGGAGGGGTGGGGGAGGGGGAAGGGGGAGGGTGGGGGAGGGGGCTCTAATAGCAAAAGCAGTTCACTCCTTTGTTAACAGTCAACAAATCCATGTTTAACCCTCCTCTTGAGGGTCAAAACGTTATCCGACACTTACTCTTCGCATGTCAGCAGAAGGGACATTTCATGGTCCTTTCAATAAAGCCATAAAAATGCTAGGTCACCGCTGAAACAAAAAAGTTTTTCAATCGCTCCGTCAGACCATGTCCTCAGAAAATGTCTAAAATCTGCCCTGTGCCCATTGACCTTTGACCTGTGACCTCCAATTTCGGCACAGTGATGGCTTTTCCTACCATGATGCTATACACCGACTATCACGAGCATAGGTCGAGCCGTTTAGATTTGTGCCGCAATTCTGCATTTCCTCCCTATACCTTAAGTTAAGGAGTGAATGTTCCCCCTTCTTTTACACCTCTTGACCTTTGACCTTTGACCCCCAGCTTCGACATCCCAACTCGTTTTGACGATCCCCCCCAACGACCCGAATATCGTGACCGTACGTCGAGCGGTTAAGATTTGTGCCCAACTGTTGACGGACGGACGGACGGACGGACGACCGGACGGACGGACGGACGACCGGACGGACGACCGGACGGACGGACGGACGACCGGACGGACGGACGATCATGCGATTCTACAAGCTGCATCTGACTATGTCAGATGAGCTAATAATGGAAGCCAATAGGAAAACAGGGCTCATGTTATGGAATTTTGCACTATGAACATTTTTTTAGAAGGCATTACTTTGGTAACTTTGGGAAATCTGCATCAAGCCCATCAGATTCCATTGTTTCTAGTACTGAACATTTAGGATAGAGATACTGAAAACATAAGAATATCACAAACTGATCAACATTTCAAACCTCATTGCTCTGCCAGCGAGCAAACTCTTGCATCTTTTCAACTTTGCCAACCCAGGCTGTTAGTGAATTCTGTGTATACGCCACTGCAACTATTGCAGCCCCATTAGCAGATCTGTCCAGCTGTGTTATGCAAACGCCAATCACTGTCTGGTCTTTTTCTTCTGCCTGAAACATTTGTCACGTGAAATTATTATCAGCAATGTTATGCAGTCCTTGCAAAACTATCTAGGTATTTTCCTTATAATCAGTTGTAACGTGAACCCCACTATAGCTAAAATTTTGTTTTCGCTCATTCGACACAGATGAAAGAGTAGTTAGAGTACACTATCATTTTTCCTGCAGTGGTTTACCAGTTCTGTATACATTCTTACCTTTAAGCACTCGGTGAGCCTCCAGCATGTACACGCGCAATCGTCCACCTCCTTCCCATTAGCAGCAGGGAAGATAGCAGACGTATCACCATCCTCTGCTCTTGCAGCTTTCCTTCCATATTGCACCGTTGCTGTCGATGGATGCGAACCAACATTCACATTAGAGGACAATGCACCTGTGTTGGCCTGGTCGGTATTCATTTCAAATCCCTGGACCACTGGCTGGTAAGGGATCGTGTTCGTTTCTTGGGAAATTTGCAATCTCGGCCCTATCTTGGCTGATCTGCCTGACAAATCGGCAATACTGCTCCTCACCTTAACCGCATATTCTCCAACAGGCGTGTGACATTGCCTAGCAGTAGCATGGCAAGATAGCTCAATGTATTCTTCATGTTCACAGCTGTCTGGTGGGATATAACGTAGGGAGTTTGTACAACATGCTTGCATACTATTGTCTGATGTGCTTTCCATACACTGAATAAAAAGTTCACCATTTTCTTGATCCACTGGCATTCCACTGGCACCAACATCTGCCAGCTCAGTTTTTGGTGTCAGGGCCAGCATGCAGGGAGATAGAACAGGTGTGCTACCATCAATCAAATCTAAACTAGAATTTTTCACATCTCTGACATTTGACTCTTGTGGGGCATCTTTCCTTTCAAGACTGACAAACACTTCAGGATCACCAGCTTCGTTTCCCACGATTTCGAGAATGCTCGGAGAAGCAGTTATGTAAGTGTCATTCCCACTAACAATGTGCGCTGTGTCATCTGCTACAAGTGGCGCACAATGACCAGTGCTATCTTGTTCAGGTGGCGGCAGTGTGCTTAGTACTTTTACTCGCTGCTGTCCTTGACCCGACGTTCCCCTGCTCATGCTATTCGGTACCTGAAAACCTTGGGATTCTGAAGTTAACCTAACACCTAACAAATCTAGTGTGGCTCCTACATGGCTTTGGTGTTTAGTAGAACCACTGAGCATGGGACTTTTAGCTGCACGTGGTTGGGAGGAAATTATATTCAATTCTACATTTGTAGTGGCGTCATTAGGAACTAACCGCTTCTCAATTGTTCCAGTCACATTTTTATTTTTACTACACTGATGACAGCCAGCTTCAGTATTTTCTGTGTTCGACGCCATTTCTAGATGCGGGTATATTGTGGGTGCATTTTCCATAGCTCTCACTTTCTTTCTCGTACTCATTGATTCATCAGTTCGTTTTGAAATTGATGATTTGTCCTCAGCACACTTTGTGCGAATCAATTCATGAAACTCACACTTTGGGAGTTTGAAATTAATTTCCTGCGTCAAGTCCTGTCGGGAAAGGTTTGGATGAAAAAAGAAGGCAATTTGTGCCTCTGGGGAGAGTCTACCACAGCCAGTAATGAAGCTCCCACGTTGTTGGCTGTTCTTTACCTCTGTAATCCTTGGTGATCGTCTGAGGGAAGTGACAGGAATGTCTGATATCTTCCTACCTCGCCTTTTCTGCCGACTTGTGGGTATGAATTTGACATGCAAATCACTACTTCCATGCTGTGAATAATGTGCTGCCGCATCCACACCGCTAAGTGGCATGTTGCTCACTTCTACTGATTGATTTTCATCACAAAGCTCTGCAGTGTTATCACTAAATGAATTATAAATAATACGTAAGTCATCACCTGCAGGGTTGAGACCACATGTTAGATTGTCGTTGCAAGGAATTTCGCTTGTCATCTTTACTTTTTTCTCACTACTGGACTGTTCATTACCGTTACTGTGGCAGACTGTTAACTTTGTGCATGGGAATTCTAACCTGGTGCTGTTCATGAGCGTGTCGGGTATATTTTCTATATCACTAACATTGTACTCAAATATTTTGTTAACAACAGTAAGTGGAAGTAATCTGTTAGAGGTAGTATCATCCAATAAAACTTGGCAATCACACGCATCTTTCTCAGAGTCAGCAATTCGTTGCTCAGAAGCCATGCTTTTAGCTTCTATGCTGTTATGCAAAGTATTTTTACAAACCCTTTTGTCAAGAGTCACACGTTGCACTTTTGAAGGAGGCTCCACACAAATCTCCTCCTGGGGATCCATTGGGCAGCTTTGACAGGGTAATTCTTGTGAGGAGATGGGTACAGGTGTGCTATGGCAGTGAACATTTCCCACAGTATGCACTCTCGCCTCCAGGTTAAAGGAAACCCTGGGCTTCTTCTTTGCATGTCTCTGACCATTCACCTCACATGGTAAAGCCAGGTTTGCACTCTGTCTCTGTTCCAACAACTTTATTCTACGGTGCTCTCTTTTCCGCTTCTGGTTTTCATATTTCTGAAGATACATTACAATTACAAAGTGAGTAAGGTTAGTAGGTGAGTAGGTAGGTGAGTTATGCTCATATATTTTATTAGGATTATCTGACTTAGACATTGATTAATATTTACCACAAGATATTGCACATAATTATTCATACACCATGTAATGCTTGAAATGTAATATTTAATTAACTGGTAAATGCAGTTCTAACATGCATTAGATATGCATTGTTGTAGTTGCTTATCTGTCATATTGGAAACACATTAACATAATTTACCTGTAGCTTTCTTTGTTTTTTTGCCAAAACCTTTTTCATTTTGGTCAATGCCTCAAGCACTGAAGTACCCTGGAAAATCAAAGAAAAATAAGTTACATTATTAGCATAACAAGTGTCGCAGTGCAACAGTGCTCATCTGATGGCTGCTGCTCTGCTGATAAACTCTAAATCGCAGTCGTGCGTAACAACATCTACGGTATTTTAGTTCCAAATAAGTTCACATATGACCAGAACCATGAGAAGTCGAGGGGGTATCAAGAATGTTGTAGAATTGGGGCACCATAAATTCACAGGTATATTCGAGTGTATAAGTTTTTGCTTGGACGCAACATGCAGCAGGGGAAATACCAATCAACTACTCTTCGCACACAGGTGGAAAGTAAATTTCATAGTCCTAGGCCTATAAAAATGTCATAGGCCATAAAAACGGTAGGTCACCCATGCAACAAAAGGAATTAAATATTGTGATTAACTTAATCATGATTAAAGTTAATTACGCTTCGTGAAACAGTCACTTCAATTTAAGTATGGGAAGTTATTCATGATTAGTGGTTTAATCATGATTAAATACTTAAAGGAACAGTAGCCTCTAGGTTCTAGGGTTATTTTCAGCTAATTTAGGTTATAATTGCGCTACATAAAAAGTTTCATGGTTCAATCACCATTATAAATATTTTTTTTAAATGTTTTAAAACTAACGACTACAGTTTGATTACAACGACGGTGGCGCCACTCAAAGCGCACGATCTGAGAAGTTGCGCAAAACCACTTTCCAGCCAAGGGCTACAGACCGAGGGTATTTCTTATTTATTCATTTAAAAGCAAAAGGATTGTAATATCTTATAAACGACATATAGTTTCAGTCATAATATGGATAAATTTGCCCTAAAATGAATATCGTTCGGTTAAATAGCATTTAGGTATAAATATAATTGCATTTTGGTGCATATAATGCCTTCTGTGTCATTTTACCTGCAAATAAAAATGCAAATACGCAACTTTTTCAGGGTGGCAGCACGGTCGCGGGTGTCATGGCGCCGTTCAAATTTCGTAGCGTTGATGTGTAAATAATTAATTAAGTATTCTGGTGACAAATACTGTGTGGTATAGACGATTTGTTATACAGTAAGTACAGTTGTATGCAGTAAAATCCTAGAGGCTACTATCACTTTAAGTATGCTTCGTGAAACCGGCCCCTGGATAGTAGTGTTAGGAATCGCTCCAAAAACGGAGCTCGATTAATCGTCCCTTTGAACGAGCGAGTAACCGAAATGTAAACGGCTCTGGGGCCGCGTATAGCACGATAGCATGCGTATGCTATATATAGTACGCGATCGATCGCGTACATCAAAGCGGCCGCCGCGCCATACGCCTTCGGCTCCGTTTATGAAGTAGGCCCGCCAGGCTCTATACGACTGTTTCACGTTGTAGGAAACGTAGGTACGAACTGTTTCACTTCTCGCCAACGAAGTTTATAAATATTTTGGAACTCTCTTTAGGTAAATAAAATGACAAGAGTCGGATATTTGAATATGTATGATCGGCAGGCGGTATCTTTGAATTTTATTTGTTCTTGAAACCCTCTAAAAGTGACCGCAGTCGCACATTTTATTACTCCGAAATGTGAAGTCGGGCGGGTGACCCGAACCAAAGGTAATTTTTTGGTCGGCCTAACATAAGTAGACCAATAATTAAAACAGTACATAACAATTTTAAAACATGCATACTATATACAGGCATTCGAGTACACGAATAAATTATAAGTATAATACATGGATATTTAAAATTTATAGCAAACAGTTACAGATGTCAGATATGTTAATTGTTACCAAATTTGGGTGACAACAAATGAGCTAAAAATATTATAAAATTATAATATGATAAAACACTCTATATTATATATATAATATATACCCTTACTATATTATATTTATATATATTAAAGGGAGAGTTTACTCTAGGTTCTAGGGTTATTTTCAGCTAATTTAGGCTCGTATAATTACGCTACATAAAAAGTTTTCATTGTTTAATCACATTAGAAAATATTTTTTTTAAATGTTTTAAAACTAACGACTCACATGTTTGTTACCAACGCGGTGGCCCACAAGCTATGCTCACGAATCTGATGAAGTTGCGCCAAACAACCACTTTCCAGCGCAACGGTACAGACCTGAGTGGTGTGTTTCTTATTTACTTTTCATTGTAAAAGCAAACAAAGGATTGTAATATCTTCGATAAACAGCACTTATAGTTTCAGTTTATAATATAGATAAATGTTTGCCCTTAAAATTGAATATCTTCGGTTTAATAGCATTGTAAGGTATAAAATTATAATTTGCCACTTTTGTGATTAGCCCCGGTCTGATATACGCTCCCAAAAATAAATTGTCAAATATGCACTTTTTCGGGCGTGCCAGCACTGGTTGCGGCGGTGTCATGGACCGCCGTTCAAATTGTTCTGTAGCCGTTGAATGCTGTAATGTAATCTATAACAATGTAAATTAGCGATATCTGGCTTAAAAATACGTGTGTGCGTATAGACGACTTGTGTTATACAGTATAGTACAGTTGCTATGGCAGTTAAAATGCTAGACCCCTTTTATTTATTATAATTAAAATATTATATAAAACTGAGTGTAAGCAAAGCCAGGTCTAGCTCTAGTACTCATACGCCCACGTAAGTTGCGCTGGGCATAGAACCAGCCCATATTAGGGTGATGCGCCTCAGCGAGCCAACTTATGTCTGCCGCCTAATTCGCAGGCTATTAAAACGTCTGTGGTACGACACATTATGCCTTTCTTTATCTGAAGCGTGAATTCTGTCTTAAGTCTATAACCGCCCTACTAAACATATTTTAAGCCGCTTAAACTAATCTGTTGCAATAGGTATACGTGCGGTATTTGCTTTGTGAACGAACATTCGCATTTGGCGACTTTAAACGGCGCCATTTCTGCGCTGGCGCTGCAGCAAGCGCCAGTCAGCTGCGATACTTATGTATTTCGGCACGTGGAGACTAGTGGGCGCGGTTGGGTAGCTTCAATGGTTTGCTGCGACAAAAACATTCATGTTGTTGCTCAACAGTAACAAATTTATAGAGGATCAAAAAAGATTGTAATATTAATTTTGTCATGAAAGATGAACAAATTACTATTATTAATATTAATTTGTTACTTGACAACAACAATGTTTTTGTCCAATGAAAAGGCCCATGCCCCCCTGACCTCTGTTTGACCTGCGCCTCTCGTTTAGCTATTTCTGCACTAACTATATATATAGGGTTTAGGGTTAGGGTTAGTCAGAAATAGCTAAACGAGCCAGGTCAAACAGAGGTCAGGGGGACATAGACCCTACGAGTCGAAGTGAGCTATTAAGTGAAGTGAGTGTTTCAACTGTTTTTTCAGATAGGTTTACCGTTTGGTAGAAATCGTGATTTATAATGCACAAATAAATTATACGTCATGGTTACTCGTAATAATCTTACTTCGGTTTCACTGCTGTTCATTGTTATGTTATTTGGCGATTGGCGTTATGTCGTCGTTGCGAAGTAAAAGTTTAATTATGATATATCACCGCTCGAATGATAAACAACAAGCGCTTAAACTTCCCACCACGGGCCACCAGACCTACTGATGAAATATTGACTCAAATCTCAAATGTGATCTTTTCAAATCCAGTTTCATGGTGACAATTTTAGTTAAAACCTATTTAGATATTATATTATTTAAACATGCAGATAAAGAAAGCAGGGTGCATTTATATATTTTTTTAAATAAAATTACACGTAAACTATCATGGCACATCTTTCCAGCGAGGTTGTGGAAAAAGCTAGACTTGCACTGTGTCTATATATGGTCTATATACTACGTAAGAATGGCTTACTAGTTTATCCACCAGGCACCACGGGCCCCGTCTAAGCAAAAACAGCTGACCATAATGATATTATATGTGGATAATTTAATAATATAACAATGTATTGTATATTCACATATATATATTATATATATATATATATATATATATATATTAGCTCAGGTTCAAGCTATCTCGCTAACCGTAGCTAGAAGTTTTTTGACCTAATTTTGGACCGATAATGAAAACAGCGCAAAGCAGTCGCTGAATCGGTGGCAATCCCGCCCCAATCCCGTGGTCCTATTTTAGCTGGAGCTGACCTTGGAGCTGACCAATCCGCGACACTCCTGACAGCTCATTGGTCTGCATATTTTTGGTCTGCGCCTGTGTTATTTAGGTTGTTGTGGTGGAGCTCAACCGCGCTAACTTATTTTAGTTATATACAGCGATCTTGGTTACAGTGTCGTTGGAAAACTTGGCTCAGTACTTGCGTAGAGGTAAAGATGTATCATTTACGAGTTTATCGTTGCGAGACAACAATTCGCTGCACTGTGCAGTATCTTGATTTTTAGCATGCGTGCTTCCCGCAAACTGAAACTGGCAGTGACAGTCAATGCGACATATAGCCTAGGGTCCGCAAATGCAGACGTTATAACCTTTTAATCTGAGGGTGCGGGTTTATTACTGGGTCTGCGTCGGCTCGGACTAAGCCTAAATACAGTATACAAGTAGGTATCTCGCGCAGTGCACATGTCATGGGCACGCACACATTTTGTGAAATGGTTTACATTCACTAAAACTTACACGACTATGTTGTAGTACAGTTAGACCGTATATATGCATTACGATAAACGGTTTACGATAGCAACTAGTACTAGTAAGTAGTACCGTCGGCACTAGTAGTAGTAGTACTACTACTAGCAACTACTGTACAGCATTTTAAACGGCAAAAATAACGTTTCGTTAATTGTTAATCACATCACCAAATTGTCCACGGCTATAGGGCACGTTTGTTTGGGACGAATCCGTCGGATCGCGATCATGTGATCCTGATCCGCCCAAACTCAATCAAATAATCAAATAAGGTATCTTCTAAATCCATCGCAGGCCTTCCACATGCGTCTAAACAGAGGAATTGCTCCGACCTGTGATTGGATAAAAATAGAATTCGTGACGTTTCGTTTTCATTTTGCATAGGTGCCTACCCCGCCTCATACGCCGGTAGGAATGTGTACTAACTATCATATGGCACGAACGATTTGAGTTACATTTCTATAAATTCTAGCTATTATAGACACATGTCTTAGCTATGATCCCTGTGAGTGTTGAGTTTATTGAAGGGTGATTAGCTTAATTAATTAGCAAATATGTACGCGCGTGGTATCGCTCATACTCAAGTCATAGGCTAAATGCCAAAATGAAAACGAAACGTCACGAATTCTATTTTTATCCTCCAATCACAAGTTGGAGCAATTCCTCTGTTTAGACACATGTGACCTTTCACTGGACGCCATGTTGACAAACAACAAGCAGTGATTGGCAGAGGCGCGGGCTGCCATATTGGATCCCCTTCGAATCCACCTCGCTAGCAGGGTCCGGTTTGGTGGATCAAGATCCGTGGATCCGACCAAACAAACAGTCAGATCCCCGGATCCAGTACGTGGATCGAGATCCGTAGATCCGACCAAACAAACATGCCCTTAGAGGAAAGGCTAAACGAACACTGATAGAGTGTACTTGATGCATCACTGATAGTGATACTGATGCTGAGAGGGTCTATGTCCCCCGGGGTACTGCCGGAGCGTACCCTGGGTACGGTCCGGTATACCGGAACGTACCCTGGTACTATCTAATATGCCGGACCGTACCTCGCCTACTCCTCTAACGAGTCTAGGGAGTCGCCTACGCCTACTCCCTAACCCTAACCCTAACCCTAATCCTAACCCTAACCCTAACCCTAATCCTAACTCTAACCATATCAAATAGTGACCAGGGTACGTTTCGGTATACCGGACCGTACCCAGGGTAAATTCCGGCAGTACCCTGGGGGACATAGACCCTATGAGCGATACTGATACTATCAGTATTGCAGTATTGGCATTGCATGGTACTGTCACTAGCACACACATCAACTCGTGGCACCCACTTTCATTTCCAACATTTCCCAACCCCAGCATTTTCTGGGAATGCATCACCTGTGTTTAGAAAGGAATTACTAAATACTTGTGTTTAGAGATGGTATATATGCAAGTTTTTCATTGCTAAATCTATTTTAGTGAAATTGTTGAAGTAATAGCATGCGAATGATGATAAAAGGAGACGAATGCTTTTGAAAGTCTGTTGCGATAACTCCAATGACATTCAGTAATACTGAGTGGTACTGTTGGTGTTTATACAGTCGTTGTTAGAACCTGGTGAGGTTTCTGTAGTGCTTTCAGTACAAGACTCAAGAGCCATTTTATTGTGTGCTGACAAAATTATTTTGACACAAGTGGCTTTAGGTTTGCTGCGTTGAGTACTAGCCTAAGGTTACCTTATTGAGGTATAGCAGATAGTCTATAGATTTCTGCTCTTTTGACTGCACCCAGCCAAGTTTGTAGAATGGTAAAACCATGCATGCATGTTTCCTACTGCCTGTCTGCACATCCATCCATTAGTCAATAATAGCAGCACACGGGTTAGGGTTAACTCGTTAGGCAACGTTAGGCTTTACTCATGGCACAAGTATTCTGCAGGTAGTGGGCAACCCCAAATAACAGCATGACGTGCAAATTGTAGGTCAGGTGAAGGTTGGAGTTGACGCCTATGTGTGTTGCGGGTTAATGGGACTGGGGTTAATGCAGCATATATTTGCAGCACATATAATGACAATGGTCTAGGCTGCCTCCCCTGTTTTCAATGTGTGGAATGATAGCAGGAGGATACGTGTTCAATGGGGAAATCAAGCTCAAGGGTCAAAAGACAGCTAGGTTGAATTTGCAGATATTTAGAGGTAGTGGTTATAATGATTCGTATTGACCTTACCCTGTGTAACATGTATACGTTGGCTAGTGTTTTGAACAGCCTGCACCATTCTCTCCTCCTCTATACCCATTTGCTTTTTTTATATTCCAACCTCTACCTACTCTACTCTCTCTCCCTCCTCTACCGTCTCGCCCTCTATTTATTATGACACATTTACCTTCTCTACCTCCACTACCTGCTTCTCCTGCCATTTGACCTCTTGAGGCTCTTCTACCTTCTGTGTCTTCTTCATTTGCTACTCTGCTCTTTCTCTCTTTAACCACTGACCTTCTCCATTTTCTTTATCTCCTCTACCTAATGTACTTTCTCCCCCTCTTCCACGTACTCCATCACCTCAAACTGCAACAGTGGTGTATGCTGGTGTCTTAAACCCAAGTTGATCTCTGAATGATTGAGTATTTCGTTTAGAAGTTAAGTTCTGTTCATTCTTTTGAATAATTTTACAAGGACGAATATATATATATATATATGTTTTTGTTCCTAATTCACTTATCGTAACCTAAAACTTCATGAGGCGGGAGATGACTGTAATTGGTTACAATTCACATTCGCATTACTTATTGTGGCTGTGATAAATATTCATACTGGCAAATGAGAGGAGTATCTAGAGCAATCAGGAGTGTAGCTAACCCATTTTGCTGGGGCGGGGGCGGGGGCAAAGCCACGTGTGTGGTGTGGCCTATTAACCAAGTAATCAGAAGTACATGATAGGGAATTAATTCCCTATTATCTACTTCTGAAGTAATGTATCTACGTTTCGTTGGGGGGACTGCCCGACTGGCCAGATTGCGATATATAGAAAGCAGGGTCATGTTAAGGAGGTGAGAACCTCCAGCTGATATTGAGTTTTGCCGTGGTGACAACCGTGGTCCCACTCTGAATGGTAGTTCTCATGCCAAGTTGAAATCTATCGGGAGGTCATGAGGAGCTACATGACGTCTTAACTCGTACAGTTAAAGCAGGTGCACGTGATAGACCAAAGTTTTAATGTAGCTATTAAACGTGAGAGGGTCGAGTTTCACCCTGCAAAGACAAAAGTCATCACATGCTTTCTGCTTAAAATTTTGGTTAAAGTCAATTCATGTGGTGGAGAGTCTATACTAGATTTTTCATTTCAGCAAAAAGGCCTATATACATTTGGGTACGCAAGACATGCCCCATGCCCCCTGACTTGTTATATATATATATATATATATATATATAAGTGAAACCCGTATTTTACGCGCCCCGATTTAACGTGAATTCATGTATAACGCAACGAGTCGTTGGACCCCCTTTTTTGCTCATATATAGCCACGTATATATATAACCAACGATTTAGTGCGACCCCGCTTTGTTCGCGATGACATTTTATGGATCCCAACCATCGCGTTATAACGGGGCTACACTGATATATACACGCGTATAGATCAATGATGCAGTGACGCCTTTTGTTTCAAGCATGCACTGCTTTTTGTGTCTGCTAACATTAGTATCAAAGTCAGATGACTTACATACTGTAGGCCATTTAGCTTAGTTAAGTTTAGTATATTTATGGGGTAGAAAGCCTACTGGCTATTTCATACCCTCGCATGGCAGATACAAGATCTCTCTTATGTCCCCTGACTTGCTATCCTGTGTACTCCTTCTGTTTGAAAACAGGGAAACTGGTGAATCTATTGATGTATCCCTGTGCTCTTAAACTGATCTGCTTAGGTCTGTGTGCTTACATGCATGCCGAGAAATAAACATATCACAGCACCAAGTGCCAGTCTCAATTAGGGTTTAGTGTATGCTCTTTTCTCTGACTGTATAGGGTGCATGTGAGAGGAGCTGTAGGGTGTATTCATGCACAGCAGTGGCCCTGACCTGAGTCAAAGCTGAACATGCCTCGCAAATATCAGTTGATGACATTCCAAGCTTTTCCAAGCAGGAAATTAGTCCATGTGCTTGTGGCAACTGCTTGCATGGTGTAGAATATTTTGATTCTCGGATCGGTTGGCTGGTACTGCTTGAAATTTCCATTGTAGTGTATTGTTTACTCAGACGTAATGCTATATATCCTTGCTGTCATTAGAAATCCTCAATATATATATATGTAGATACTCTTATTTGAAAGTTAATTTGATAGAGCTATGAGTTAGAACCGTTAGCTAAATTTTTACTCATTATATAGTAACTCTCAAGTGAAAAACCAGCGATACCTTTCATAAATGCAATTAGGTGTGATGTAGTCACTCCCTACACTGTTATTGACAGTTTACTCGACTTGAGGCCATAATAAAAATATTGTTTGTTTGCCCTCACCTGACCGACCCGCCAAAAAGGAGCCGACTCAAAAATATTTATGGATCTTTCCCATTTTTAGCTGGCCTTGACATCGTCAAGATGAGCTAGTGCCATGGGGCCCGGTGTTGTCCGTCGTACATCCGTCCGTCCGTCCGTCAACATTTGGCTATGGTCAACGATAAATCAAGAACCGTTTGAGTCGGTTTGACCCACATGTTTCAAATTGCATATAGTTGTTACTCCTATGGGAGAGGTTTGAACGTCCTATTTTGGAGCCTGCCAGTCGACCTACTTTCGAGCCACGTCCACTTTTTGGCAAAAATGGAAATGGCCATAAGTCAGTTCAGGTTCAATGGATTTTGCTTATTTCTGATATGTGAATGAATGAGGACTGGCCCCAAAACACATCAAACAGGTTTTAATATTTTTTTTTAATTATGCAAATTAGGTAGATTTTAGCAATTTCACTATGAATTTCAGTGACGGCCTACGGTCAACGATAACTCAAGAACCGTTTGACCCACATGTTTCAAATTGCATACAGTTCTTACTCCTATGGGAGAGATTTGAACGTACTATTTTGGAGCACGCCAGCCGACCTACTTTCGAGCCACGTCCACTTTTTGGCAAAAATGGAAATGGCCATAAGTCAGTTCAGGTTCAATGGATTTCGCTCATTTCTGGTATGTGAATGAATAAGGACTGGCCCCAAAACAAATCACACAGGTTTCGATTTTTTTTGTTGTTATGCAAATTAGGTAGATTTTAGCAATTTCACTATGCATTTCAGTGTCGGCCTACGGTCAACGATAACTCAAGAACCGTTTGACCCACATGTTTCAAATTGCATACAGTTCTTACTCCTATGGGAGAGATTTGAACGTACTATTTTGGAGCACGCCAGTCGACCTACTTTCGAGCCACGTCCACTTTTTGGCAAAAATGAAAATGGCCATCTACATTCATTCGATTTTGTTAAATTTTGGTATATGAATATGTGTAAGGCTAGCCCCAAAACAGTTGTTACTCCTATGGGAGCGATGACAACGTCCTATTACGTTTATTTCGTCTAACTGGTTAACAACTCTACAATCATACCTATATACGTGTAATATTGTATTTTAGATTCTTCGTTACACTAATTTGACTGGAATATTTTATTGTTTTTATTTGCGCGATATTCGAAAATAATTCTGAATGTGATTGTTTTCTTGGCATGTCATATTCAAACATACATATCTTATTCCTGGGTAAATCGTTTTGGAAATTCGTCGGTGCTCTGATACTAAAAGCAATTAGTGGTGTGACGGTGCTTACCTCTAATAATTTTAAACACATTGAATAATGAAGACGTGTGTACTCGTGAAACAGTCTGATATATATTATTCAATCGTGGAAGATTCACATTGCCACGTCCACGCCGCCATTTGCACTGTTTACCCAAACATAAGCGCCCCTAGCGGGCGATACCGAAAATAAAATGCGTACACCCGTGAAATGCCGCAACAAGTGGTATTTGAGACATGGTATAGCCTTGAACCCAATGGCTCGGTTCCGCGATACAAAGGTGTAGAGTTACAGCCGCTGTCCGCTAGGTGACTTCAACTTCCGGGTAGTTCACGCCTGAGTCACGCCAGCCCCACAACACCTGTGCACGTGTCTGTGCACACAACTGACTTTATACAGCGTGATCTCTATCAAAACAATCATAGAGTTATTATTGAAGAGAGATAGTTGACACTGAGACACTACGCTTACCACCACAGTTGCCAACAGCCATTCACGCTCATCCCTTCAGTTCCAGTGTTGTAGTATGGCATTGTGTATACGTCGTTACCTAGTGTCACGTTACGTAAAGCCGATGCACCTTAAGTAATTCTGTTCAACCATCCTTTTTTTTACTGGTTATTGAGAGAGAAAGGGTATATAAATACTATTTTACTATATTCTTAGCATACTTAGCCATCGCCGTTCAGGTGGTCCACCGAAACTTCTGGTGTAGATCCACATTGTTTCAGCGTAGATGGAAACGTTTAGTTGTTGTCATCTGGCAGTATACAGCTAACCATCATTTGTAGGGCACTCCCCGTCGCGGCTATGGCAGTGTACTGAGCTGGTGACTGAAGAAGTGTTTGACCCGGTACACACACCTCACACATCAGCACACACCACACACAATCATTACCGACACACACACACACGAAAAAGGGAACTCAACACTCATTGAACTCAACAAACACACACATCACACACCACAAACACATAATCGAGGCAACACCCACCCACAGCCCCACACAAATCTCCCACACACAACACACATCGACACACACACACACACACCACACCTCTGTATCCCCACACACACACACACACACAGCGATGATCAACACACTCACACACACACACATACTTATTATTTCACACACAACACACATTACGCAGATACACAACACACACACAGCACACACACACACATCACACCACACACCTACACACACACGAACCTCGTTTCGTCACTCGAAAATGTCTCATCGCCACGTTGCATCCGTGGACTACCTCTCCTCTTCTCTCCCGCGGCTCTTCCTCTCTGTCATACGGCTACCCGTCACATTCCCGGCGCATACACACACTCACTAAGCACAGCACACAATCAGACACACCAAACACACACATAGCACTACCACCTGCACGCACTTACACACACACACACATCCCACACACCACACGCTCATCACACACAGCATCCACACACACATCACCACACACACATATTTCATCAACACACACACACACGTACACACACACACACACAACGAAACGCAGCGCAACCCTAGATATGCTTGCATCGCCCACCACACACACGACACATTCTCCACACTCATCTCCACAACACACACACACACACTTTCACATTATACATTACCCACCATCACTACACACACAATCCACCACACACGACATCCGCAGACACCATACGCAACGCATCTCCCTCACACACACACAACACACACAAACACAACACACACAGCTACACACAACACACAGCACAACACACACGCATACACAAAGCACATACACACACACACAACGGCGACATTCACACACACAGCGCACACATAGACACATCCACACCATCACCTACCATACACTCACAACGGGCCACGCACACAACACACACACAGGCTGTGTAAACACACACACTTCCGACACACACTACACCAACACACACACACACTCACACACATACACTGACACATACCACACTACACACCACACACTACAGGTCACACACAGAGAGAAAACCATACTGCGACATCAGGGTATTTTTGAGTAGGCGATCTCTATTTTTAATGTTTTTGAACGTGGAATGTGAAAAAAATAATAACTGAAAAAGAAAAAGAAAGATAGTAAAATATTGATGCAAATATAGTGTCAACATATCTTGTAAGAATGTGTTCGCGACCTTAGGGCTTACCAAGTTATGATAGGAGAGGCATGCCGTTGAGTCGGCCGTGCGCGAAACGTATGCCGGACACAACAGCTTTTGCGAGCGTATTATAACGACACACACTCACCACACACAGCACCATTTCACGTTCATCTCCTCACACACACCCTCTTCACACATTCACAACATATGATTGTAGTCATTATTTATAGAGAATTTTGGTCTGATGTCGCACATACACTCCGTACTCATCACATAGCCCATAAGCAAGGCAATTAATGTCAGGCAACACCTAATAATCCAAAGTACGAACCAGATATTTTGTATTTTAATCCTAGAATGAGTATACACCACTCTTAATCAGAGGCAAAAGGAGATACGTTTATCTCGTGTTAGTTCTTTACCTTTAATGTAAAAAATGGCCAACCAATTCCTGACCGCTTCGATATCAATTCTAATTGTTTGTTATTAATAATATAATTATAATAACAATTTTCACACAGTCGCAGCTGTCCTGCAAGACAGCATTTTACCTGCACCATATCCACCATGGATATACATGCAAGAACATTCGATCGGGTCAAAAGATTGTAACAAACACAAACATCAAACCCCTGTGTAGTCGGAATACATGTATACTAATCCAGGAGCAAAAGCTTTAATAATATAATAAATAATATATCGGTCAAGACAAAACAGGTATATGTACTTGTAAAGTCTTATACAGACTTCTCAACCGTCGCTATTCGCCCATGCGATGTTAGCGCGGTACGAAATTTTATTTTGTTATTTTTACCGTCACTTAATAAAGCACTCGACTGCACTAGGGACCTAATATTCTATGTTATACTCTGAACGGACAACATTTTTAAAATGAACTCGACATCCAGATCGTACAATGGGGCCAAGCTGTCCCCTGGGACCTGGTACATATAACTACTGACTAGGTTGTAACATAGCAGACTACCATCACCGGCTAGCTCACAGCAGAATGTTTTGCTTTTCGCGCACTCTTTTGGTTGCATGTTGCGCAATTCCCTGTCAGCTGTACTACCCGGAAGTAGTATATCCGTAGCGCCACCTACGGGAATCATCTCGCGATAACTCTGATCGCGGAACCGAGCCATTAAGTGTGCAGTGGGGTATTCTAGGCTTTAGGCAGGCACCTGGCTGTACGACTTGTTATCATTCATTTGAGATTAAGGGAGATATAGGTATATTTGCTTGATCAGATGGGTTAAACCAAAGTTCTATATCTACAATAACCAGAAATTAACCTTCCAAAAGCTGCAGAATAACTGATGCAATTACATCTACGGTCAAACCTGTAGTACTGGTCACCTCTATATAGTATATATTAGAACAGTCACCTGTTTATAGTGGCATCATTACTGATGACAGCAGACAAAAAGATTGTCATGTCCAGTTTACAAATACTACATTTTACACTCTCTACATGTATGGTAATAAAATTAACTTTCAAAACGTGACCAGTGCAGGGCCGTAGTGGGGGGGGGGGCAGCTGCCCCTTAGATTTTGGAGCAAAATTTAAAAAAAACAATTGTTCTACTAAAAGAGACTTGTCGTAGTCAGAATGAAGGCTGTACATGTACTGAAAAGTGCGTCAAATAACATCTGCGATCTACATTTTCTGTGGGAGGACCTCCCAGTCCCCCCAACTGTTTCTCACCCCCTCCTTGAATCCATCGTTCCGCCACTGCCCCCCCCCTAGGAATTTGCTCAGCCTACGGCCCTGCAGTGGACACTGATTTTCTATTCCCCTAGTGAGATCCCACTACAAACAGCAGCCATATATTTCACCAGACAATGGCATTTATTCTTTCTAATCAACCACCTTTGTATTCAAGTATGAACGTTTTGACAGAGTATGCTTAAAAGAAAATAGAGCTTTTAAAACTAGAGTGGTGTAATTAGCTATTTAAGAATCATTTTCATTGAAATTATGGGAACATGTTGACACCGTACTGAGTACTATATTAATTTGGTTAATTCCAGTGCATGCCTGTGCATGTGTATTAGTATTAGCATATATGGACATGTACTCGTATTCGTATACACGTGCGTCTTTAACTTTTAAGTGTAGGCATTGAAAGTCCACACACTGCAGGGGATAAATAATAATATCGTCCTGTCTGAAATACAGGGCAACGTTTCTTTTTGTGAGAACCTGTAAAGTAAATATGGCATTTGTGAGGTAGCATTATTATTGGTTTTGTGGCAACCAATTACCTGTTGTTAGTACTTTTTACAGACCATTACACCCACAAACATGTAAAGATTGGCCGGATATGTGGCAAAGTAATTGGGGGAGCCAGTGAATAGTATATTAGGATAGTATTCTCATTAAATGTGTACATGGGTGTATACATGTGTGCTCAGGCACATAATTAGTTATTGCAGCTATCATGTTCGAGCAAAATATTTTTCGTCAAACACGAGTTTTGCTATATTTGTGTGTGCTAGGCTGCTAGCTGATATTGCCATTGCACCTGTATCGTGTCTTTAGAACTGTATGCTTTCAAACATCGTCAATACAGAATTTGGGTTTCTACAGTCTTCTATTTTTGCACTGCAGCAGTCTCCTGGGGAGAAGCCACACCTGCACAAAACTTCACCAGCATCCACAAATGAACAGATCCTGGCCGCACCGCTGTGTCTCGAAACTCTCTGCGCTGTTGCACGTAGGAATCGCCACGCGGCAATCGTCGCCTAGCAACGGCACGATATGGCCGAGGCAGAAGCTAAAACTTATAAACAAGGCGGCGGTGAGCAGCCGTACGCAGACGGCTCGGTCAGCTCTGACTCGAGCGAGTACCCGCCCCCGCCGGACGGTGGCTGGGGCTGGGTCATCGTGCTAGCATCGTTTGTCGTGCACTTCATCTCGGACGGCACGTCGTTTGCGTTCGGCGTGCTCTACGTCGAGATGCTCGAGCGCTTCGGCGACGGCGGCGGCAAGACGGCGATCGTCGGCGCCCTCTACGTCTCCGTGCCGCTCATCGCCGGCCCGCTCGCCGGCGCCGTCGTCGAGCGCTACGGCTGCCGGCGCGCGCTCATCTTCAGCGGCGTGCTGACCGCCGTCGGCTACGTGCTCAGCATGTTCGCGACGAGCGTCGAGATGCTGTGCATCACGCTCGGCATCGTCGCGGGCCTCGGCCTCGCGACAGGCTTCGTCGCCGCGATCGTCGTCATCGTCTACTACTTTGAGCGGCGGCGCTGCCTCGCGACGGGCCTTGCGACGTGCGGCTCGGGCATCGGCTGCTTTGCGTTTGCACCGCTCACCAAGCGCCTGCTCGCCGAGTACGGCTTCCGCGGCACGATGCTCATCACGGCCGGCCTCTTCCTCAACCTCGTCGTCTGCGGCGCACTGATGCGCCCCCTGGAGTGGCCGGACGACGACGACGACGATGACCTCAGTGAGGGCAGCGAGGGTGGGCCACTGCTAGACGGCTGCGGCGTCGACGCGAGAGAACTAACGGCGATGCTGCCGGATAGGTTTAGACGGGCTCACGTTAGGTGGCTGAAGGGACAGATCCTAGTTCCCTGCTTCCCAGCAGACCTGAAGCGTCGCAGCAAGTCCAGCTGTTCGATGGTTGACCTGCCGGCGGTTTTACCGGCGCGGTTGGAACCTTCTGTCACACAGACACAGTACCATCCTTCAAATGATCTCAAAGAGTATGTGTCTTCAACAGATCATTGTCTAACCAGCGACATGCATAGCCAGGAAGAATATAATGCTAGTGGTCCAGCAATTAAGAAAAGGCAAGAGCGAAGACAGTCTGTTCGTTTTTTTATGCCAGATTGTGAATACAACAGACTTGTTATGATGAGTGAAAACCCGGGAACAGCCGGTGCAAGGGAAATATTGGATAGCCACCGTAGTGTTAAACCGTGTGATGCCAGTCATTCATTTACTAGCAGCCCTTCCACTCTTACGCACAGCCATTCTTGCCAGTCAAAGTTTGATACTGTCAGGTCTCATAGTGATATCCTCGTGCCTCTCCCATCCATGCCTGAATATCATACTTCCTCATTTGATTACCTGTCCCAAGATTGCAATAAGCCGAGAAAGTGTGTTGACCAGTCGCTGACACGCTCTCATAGCTTGCCCTCCTCTCTCGAGTCCAGCAGAAGGTCGTCGCTGGCTGAGTGGCTTGCAATGCCACGTAATAGGCAGGTCACTAAGCGAGTGTATCGCAGGCAACATTCCCTGGCCCGGCGTGCCTCTGACTACAGAAAGCCAACGCTGGGTCGCGTGCCAAGCTTCCGCCGCCCACCGCCCAGTATGGTGGCAGTACCGATTCGCGGAGGGGCGCAATCATCGCGGGCCATCAGAAGGAACGTCACCAGCTCGATTCCTCTCAACGCCTCTAGCCTCTCAGCGGCGGGTGCACCTCACAGTGTTAGGGCAGACATCCCCGGCAGTCCGACACGTAGGAAGAGCTGTGGTCCCGCCATTTACCCTTCGACTCGGTCCACATCTGTGATTCTTCATCAGGCAGGCATGCCTCCGACGACAGAGGTGGTCGAACTGAAATCGAAGACAAGCAGTAAGCTCTCAATGTCACGTCTGACATTCATACATCCAAGGGAGATGCCAGCCAGGAGATGGTGCTTGTACGCGGGACGGTGCCGCGTACGTGCCACCAGTTGCCCCGACGTCTATCTCAGTTATCAGAGACCCAATTCGGGTATGGAGACTCCATCACTGGAAAGCATATCCGAAGAAACCGGCAAATGGCATATGATGAGAACGATTGTAAATTCAGTGACCGGAATGCTGAACATGTCGATGTTGAAAAATCCAACCTTTTTGCTCTTCTGGCTGTCCAATGTTATCCTGTACATGTGGTACGACATCCCATACATGTACATAACGGATCACGCACTCAACATGGGCATCGACAGCAGCTTTGCGACTTTTCTCGTCTCCCTCATCGGTATAGTCAACACACTCGGTTTAATCGTGATGGGCTATGTCGGTGATCGACCAGAACTGAGAGCACTGCTGTTGTACGCAGTCTGCGTGAGCATCAGTGGCGCCATCACGATGCTCGTCCCTTTTCTCACCTCTGCGACGGCCCTTGCTGTATATGCTTCGGTAAGTGAATTTACCTGTTTCTTCGTGCGCTTGATACTTTTAGTCCTGAATTCAACTATATCTGAAATCGATTTCTTTGTTTGAAATAGAAACACAAGTCGTGTGTTTATGTGGTTGTCCCGCGACTTTCAACGGTTATGGATTTGTGACTGGAGAAGTACAGCATGTATAGGATGTTTAAATAGTTTGATTAACGTCTTTCTATCTAATAGCAGAAATAAAACAATGTGGTTACCTTACAAAAAGCCAACTCACAAAGTTATTTCGAGCACGATAATATCCATGTAAATAGTAGAGGTTAATACACTATAGGTGCTAGGATCACAAATCGGTACGTATCTTGACACGTAGGTTATGATATGATACGTATTGTGATACACAGACAGAAAGAGATGGTCGACATAAATAGTCGAATTCTAATGTTATTTTACTGAACACTTTCATATAACACAAACGTATTATTAGTACGTCAAAGCCATGCTCACATGGTAAACAATTAGTTACTATATAACATACATATATGTATTTCTATGGCTGAAACACACCAACACGTTCAGAGTGTGCTCTAGACTGACCTGTAATCGACAGCTCCATGGAAAATGCGCGCCATGCATACACAGTGCTACAGTACGTGCATGCGTAGTAATGACATGCACCAGTCAATCAGCACTCTTGATTGTTTGATTGTTTGGCGGTAACAATTTTCGGCGGCAATTGTGACTGAATACAATTGGCACCACAATTTTCACAATACAAGGGCACCACATATTTCTACCAGATTTTTACGACAGCTGGCAGTGAATATTTACGCGATACTGAGACGGGGTACAGTAATAAAAGAAATAATTTAATCTAAAAGGAATTACATGTGTTTTATTTAATATTCTAGCTTAATTGTCTTATTCAGCTGTATCGTTTGTATCGTGATACAGACCCTGCATATCAATTATGGTATTGTGGGTCGCTGTATTGCGATTCACTGATGTATCGGTAAATTGTTATACCCCTAGTAAATAGTTGTGTGGGATGAGTAAACTCATATTTTGTTCTTGATCGTATTTTAGCTGAGAATGTGTCATTTTCCTTGCAGTCATATGGCTTCTTCATTACTGTCAACTACGCTCTCACATCGATAATACTCTGTGACTTGCTGGGAGTGGACAGCTTTGCCAGTGCTTATGGACTCGTTAATATGGGACAAGGCATAGCAAACCTCCTCGGACCACCATTCGCTGGTATGTAAATGAGGTGTGACCTCGATCTGACAAACTCCAACGACTGCTGGGGTAATTACCTCACTCTGAGTACCTAGATTTGTTTTTATCATTTTTTCGTGCTTTTCACGGTCTAGAAAGCTGAGTGGATGCTTAATACTCTCAAATTTAAGGCAAGGAATATCTATACCCATAAAGTTTCCCGACTTGGTATATTATAGCTAGTGATTGTATATATTGTAAGCCAGTGTGTAAATAGAACACAATTTTTAGTGTAGGAACTAATCATTTTAGCCCCCCCCCCAAAAAAAAATGTGTTTCAAGAATCAATGGAACTGCTTGAAATCAGTTGGTATTATTCGTGAGCAATTTATCAAGAAACTATCATCATCATAATGCACGCCAATACCACTGTAATAAACCACTTTGATCAAAATACCATGACATACAATGTGTGTGTGTACTGCTCTTATACCTTTAAGTGATAACATTTTAAAGCACTGCTATTTGTTTTGTTACAGGGTGGCTGTATGACATAACTGGTGACTATCACACTTCGTTCTATCTAGCTGGCTTTTGTATCCTGCTGTCTGGCCTCAGTCTGTTTTTCATGCCATGTGTACAGAAGGTTACTGCTCGGCAGCATCGCCTCGCAGCATCGCGGATACACGTATAGAATGAGTGTTGGCAGTCCAGCCCCTGCTCACTGCCCATCTGCACCAGATATTTTTTTTACATCTACACTATATGGATCATAGTTGGTATTACAGCAACGTTGCATAGGTCTACCTAGTTCACATAGTCGCAATGTAGGTAAGAGTGTGTTATCGAGTATCTTCGAGTTTGGCAGGTTTTTTACCTAGTCTACTCTAGCTGTTACCCAAAACTTCTTCAGGTGGTCAATGGCATCCTAGAGCCGTGTAGCTACTAAGTCAGCTAATGTGTTTTGTCGTATGATTGCTATTGTATTTTTGGAAAAGATGTGTGACTTATACACTCGGTAAAAAGTCACGACAACCTGGTATTACTTATCATTTGCCAAGTAAATTGCATTGATTGACATCATATATTACATACAATATAAAACAGTTGATCTTGTTTACTTGGCAAATCTGTGTTTATAGTGAGTCAAATGTTGCTGAATACACAGGCCCGTAGTAATTGATGCATTAATTATTGAGATCTTTTAAACTATCACTAGTGATTTATATAACGTATTGTGTATCATACAGGTATTGAAAGATATGCTAAAGTCTTTAGGAACTATATAGCCAATATGGGACCACGTGGATACAGATATCCATCACGTTTGTGTTAAAGGTGCCTCGTCCCTTAAATCGTTCTGTCAAACAAAATCTTGCAAACGTCAATTAATGCATTAATGAAACTTGCCTTCATACATGCACATGAGTCCGTCCTCGCTTTTGCCTAGGAAGTGAGGACACAAAGAACGGTGTGTTGTGTTCTAGTTGCCACTTCTCATGTTTCCCAAACAGTGCCGGTGTTTTCACTCACTCAGATTCAATTAGCTTTTAATTTGCCACCATTAACCGAAACCACACGTCTAGTTGACACTTAAGAGTTGAGATTTTTGTTTGGGTAGTGTGATCATCGTACTAATTTTCACAGTTTTCCTTAGTGTACCTGTATAACATTTACTAAATGATTTTATTATTGATTTTACTGTGATCTGTTAGAGATTATTAGCATTAGAACTACAGGAAAGCACCGTTCACTGTAGGGGGCCTACTGATATAACAGCACTTTATATGGCAATTACTTTGCTATATCCTTAGCTGTGGCCGAGTCAACTTCCAGTGATTATCTCCTTGGTAAACTTCTTCAATTCAAAGTATGAAATGTGATTTCTTTGCATATTTTGCAGGGAGTACTGCCAAAGTCTGTTTTTAGCTCATCTGACGAAGTCAGATGCAGCTTGTAGAATCGCATGAGTGTCCGTGCGTCCGTCCGTTCGTGCGTCCGTCCGTTTTGGCTGCCTGATGGCGCGGCCCGCCTAGACTCCGGCCCCGTCCCAGGAAACGGAGCTCGACATACGGCAATGGCATGCGAGGAGCCGACGCCCAGCCCACGGTCATCGGCGCTGTTGCGGCCTCGCCTGCGCCTGTAGTGGCGGCGGCTGTGGCTGTCACGGCCTGGCGACGAGCCCCCTCTGGCGGTAGCGCAAGGATTCCCACTTCGACAGTACAAGTGGGATCCGCCTTCGTGACGTCTTTCTCTCCATCGGTGCGCGCGTCCAACGAGTGGGGCGCGAGATCGAGTCTCAGTCTAAGTCGTCCTAAAAAGGAGACGTCCACACGCACGCCGACGCACATACGTGCACAGCGCACGCACGCACGCTACGCTGCACATCGCCGCACGCCCATGCACCTCCTTCGTACACACGCACGCCACCGCAGCGTGTAGGGCAAACGTAGCGCACGCATGTGTAGCGGGCACCACGCACGCTACCTGTACGTGCACCACACGCGCACACGCACGGTACGTGCCGTGCATCACGGCGAAGACTGTAGCATATCAACTACATAGCATCATGCATGCGTATGTGTACTGGTATGGTCAAAAATAGAATGGATTTTGCTCACAAAATGATCCTGGCCCCGAAGAATTCGATGGTGAAGTTCGCGCATGCGCAAACTGTAACATACGACCTGGCTAACTATGAACTAAGCTTACGCCCCAAATCAAATCCTCTCCCCTTTTCCCCCCATAAATACCCTTAGGCCCTACTACCGCTTCGTACGTGTACGTACAATAAAAATTCACGGCAGGAATACAAGAAGCCGGAAGTAGTATCAGTACTTTTACCGATGCGCTGTCGAGATCTGCCTGACTCGGCAATGCCCATGAGTACGGGTTTCGTAATAACCGCTTGTCGCCTTCACGTCGTTTGCAAATGAAAGATACAAGTCGGCCTGATCTGCACTTAAGTGTAGGACGCGTTAATGCGATGCACACGTAAAGTTGTAAAGGACTTGCAAGAAAAATAGTTTTTTAGTGCATATAGTTGTATAAATGTCGCCTATATTTAGTGACTATATTAATATAGTCCACACATAAACGTTCTCGAACTGCTCATGCGCGCCCGCGAGAGCGCCTCCCTCTCTCTCTCTGCTCTCTCTCTCTCTCTCTCTCGCTCTCTCTCTCTTGCTCTCGCTCTTCGCTCTCTCTCTCTTTCCTCTTTCTCTGATCTCTCAGACTCTCTCCCTCCCTCCTTCCCGGCGCTATCTCCTCCCTTTGGTCTTCTGTTTTTCTCTGTTTCGCTTGCGCTGTTCTCTCTCCCCCCCCCTCTCTCTCTCTCTCTCTCTCTCGCTCTGCTCTCGCTCTCTCTCGTGCTCTCGGCTCTCTCTCTCTTTCCCTTTCTCATTTCTCAGACTCTCTCCCTCCCTCCCTTCCCCTCGCATCTCTCCCTTGTCTTCTTTTTTTTCTTTTTCGCCTTGCGCGTCTTTCTCCCCCCCCCCTCTCTTCGCTCTCTCTCTCTCTCTCTCTCTATTCGATTCTCTTCCCCCTCTCTCCCTCTCTCTCTCTCTCTATTTCGATCTCTTCCCCCTCCCTCCCTCTCCTCTCTCTCTCTCTCTGCTCTCTCTTCCCCTCCCTCCCTCCCTCTCTCCCTCTCTCTCTTCCTCTCTCTATCTCTATATCGCTCGCGCGCACACGTGCACACGCATGTATTCCGACGAATATATATCATAATAAAAAGTCTGTGGGAGGTACGGTCCCTACATTCTGAAGTGTTTTGGTCCCCACTTGCCCAGTAAGTCAAGTGAAAGCCTTGAGCTAGGCCGACGGCGCCGAACATTTCCTTGGTACCGCCAACGGAAGCATGGAGTTGCGTCTTGGTCTAGATGAATCACAAAAAAAAAGCAAATGCGGGTCACACTCCAGTTATATTATTCTTTTTACTCTTACTCTATGAATCTTGGTCATTGTATTCTTATTGTAAATTTTCTTTTTCTTGCGCTTACCGGAAACCGTTGAGTAGATAGCGATTGGTACGATTAGCCGGTCGTATATTCTTACTGCTTTTCGAGATCGGTGACCGGTTGAAGCGTGGATTTGCAGCAAAGATTCTAGTAGTGCCCGTAGGCATACAAGCATTAGACCAGCTCATCCAATAATATGCGTAGTTAGGTCTATGGGCGCCACAGTACCGCCATTTTGGGAGCAAGTTTCATCACGAATTCCCGCGATGTTGCTGTATCTGCTACTGTCTGAAAACTGTCTTGCTTGGTTGCTGTCAGCTCAGCTTACTGTTCTTGCCTGTAATTGCTCGAACGTCAGCTGATAAGCCCGACCTTGTCTTTTCGTCAGGTTTCCCCAGAAATACGGAAAGGTGAGAAAAACATTCTTTTTGTCGAAATCCTATCGTGATAAGAGTTGTGCCCAATCTTTGTTTTTGATCAGGTAGTACAGTGCCCAGTGTTGTTTGTGCCACAGGGCCGTACTAGCTCCAAGAAAACGGTATTGCTAGGGTTAGAATACCTTGGTGTATTAACGTTATCACAGGTGTATTCAATGGTGTATGACGTTAGTTCACACGCCTGGTCGGGTTAGGCGTACGTGGTCTGTACTTCACTGTACTTGTGTGTTGCAGATGAGCACATTTAAACGGCATTTACCAGCAATGTTATTCGACAATAATAGGCCCGAAATAGAGTAGTAGAAACATTTAATACTTGATAGTAGGATACATTTAGTTTTAATTACCATTATTGGTTGAGACGGTCCAATGAAGTGCCTGTGCACTGCTACCACTGACACTGTCTGACACTACACAGCTGGCGAGACGTATCACAGTATACGCACGGCGGCCGTGTGGATAGCATTTCAATATGGCCTTACGCACGGCGGCCGTATGCCAACTCAATATGGCCTAGAATGAGGAAGGGAGAGAAGGAGAACGCGGGTGGAGAAGGAGGAGGGGATGAAGCTGGTGGAGAAGCGAGTAAGGGAGAACGGTGGTGAGAGAAGGGAAGGGAGACGCTTGGTGGAAAAGAAGAAGGGAGAAGGAAGAAGGTGGCCTGGAGGAGGAGGAAGGGAGAAGTGTGGAGAAGAGGCAGTGGGATGAAGGCGAGAGGTGTTGGCGAGGAGGAGCGGGGAAGAACTGGTGGAGAAGGCAGGAGGGGAGAAGAGACGGGGTGGGAGGAAGGTGAGAAGCTGGTGGAGAATGGGAGCGAAGGAGCAAGGCGGAAGGTTGTTGCGAGAAGAGGGGCGCGCGAGAGGCTGGTGGGAAAGGAAGAGCCGTGGGAGAAGAAAGGTGTGTGCGAGAAGGAAGGGAGAAGCAGGTGGAGAATGGGTAGGAGGTGGCGGAGAAGAGACGGTGGTGGAGAAGGAAGGGACAGAAGCTGCGGGAGAGGAGGAGGGAGAAGGAGAACGGGCTTTTGTGAGAAGGAGGAGGGGGAGAAGAGAGGTGGCTGGAGAAGGAAGGAGAAGCTGGTGGAGAAGGGGAAGGAGGAAGGTGAGAAGGTGTGGAGAAGGAGCGAGTGGGGAGAGGGTGGCAGAAGCTGAGAAGGCGGAGAAGAGAGGGGTTGGAGAAGAAGCGGAGAAGCTGGTGGAGAAGGGGTCAAGGAGGAAGGAGAAGCGTGTTGCGTAGAAGGAGGAGGGGCGAAGCTGGTGTGCAGAAGGGGGCGCAGTGGGAGATAGTTCCTTCCGACTGCCACGCCGCGCTCATCGCTGTACTCCCCTCGGCTGGAGAAGGAGGAAGGCCGAGAAGGATGGGGAGAAGGGAGCTGTGGCCAGAAGGAGAAGGGGATACGCAAGCTGGTGGAGAGGAGGAAGCTACGACCAGCTCTCCCCTCTCTCCTTCTCCACATGCTTCTCCCCTTCCCCTCCACCAGGCTTTCTCCCCCTCCTCCTCTCCACCAGCGCTCCCCCTCCTCCTTCTCCACCAGCTTTCTCCCATCTTTCCTTCCTCCACCACTCTTCTTTCTCTTCTCCCTCCTCCTCTCCACCAGCTTCTCCCCCTCCTCCACAAACCTTCTCCCTTCGTCCCCTCTCCTTCCTTCCACAGCCTCCCTTCTCCCCCCAGCCTCCTTATCCCATTCTCCCTCTCTTCCCCCTCCTCCTCCACCAGCGCTCCCTTCTCCCTCCTTATCCCCTTTCCCTTCTCCCCTCCTCCCTTCACCAGCTCGCCTTCTCCCCCTCCTCATTCCCCCTTCTCCCTTCTCCCCGCTCGACCTCCTCCACCAGCTCCCTCTCCCCTTCTCCCCCCTCCTCCTCCACAGCTCCCTTGCTCCGCCCTCCATTCTCCTCTTACCTCCTTCTCACAGCTTCTCCCCTCTTCGTCTCCACCAGCTTCCCCCCTCCTCATCACCTTCTCCTCTTCTAAACTCGCCCGTGCGTTATAGTCACTTCCCTACACCACTAGGCTGGCACTGCCACTGTGTACATACTACATATTTATACATTCGATTATGAATCATTGTTAGATTTTTTACACTTTGAGGGAGAGATTTGATCAGCCTATTGGCATAAAAATATTATCTTATTACATTATATTCATAATTATACATAATATATATTAACCATGGTTATCGCATATTATTTCTATGTTATCAAAACAGACGCGGAGCCGGGTTTTGCTTCCTAAATGGCGGACGTGGCCCGCTCCATTGCGTACTACCAATCGGAAAACCCATTCGACTCTTCCCGTCATGCCTAGAAAACAGCGCTATTCTCTGAATGGTCCGAGGGTACCCGAATGTGCGTACTACATGTCATTGCACGTGATTTCGCATGAGTGGTTTATCTTGTTGATTTGGCTCAGCAAGATTGCAGTGTCGCAATAACTTCCGTTTTGCCTATGTATATTGGTATAATGTTGCGCTCAGTGTTGGCCCTGAGTAAGTGAAACCAAGGTCAACAACATTAAAATTAGGATATGTAATCAATGCTATGATTATATTATTGTTCTCAGTGTTTGCTAGGCCTGTGTTATACAACGTCTTCTCTTGCGCTTCTTAGGCTCATAGGCCATATTATTTCCTATGTAGAGATTAATAGTCTAGCTAATCTTAATAGGTAATATAGATATGATGATAGATCTATTACTACATTAGTCTTACTCTCTACTCTTAGTCTTAAGACATTATAGATTGCCACACGACAGACAGCAATATATATCACTGAATTCAGGACTGGACGGAGTAGATAATATTATATAATATTAATAGTCCTAGATCTACGATATATAGTGATAGAGGATAGCATTACCTACCTAGTATAGGTTATCTTCTCCTGATTAGCTCTCGTAGTAGATACTATAGCCACAGCCACTTGGATCCGTTCAATTAATAAAATGATGGTTATAATACAACTTGTCAGTAGCTCTACTACTACAGTACAGACAATAGCTCTGTAATGTTTGATGTTGTACCTAATACTTTCACTTCAACCGTTTAAATTACTACCGATGAAACACATAGCCCGCACGCATTGTGCTGCACAGATACATCAGTCATAGAGTATCACTCCTATCCTCCAGTATGATATCCTATCCTAGATATAGTATCCTTCCTATACTATCGCATGTATTAGTATGCCTATATCCGATATAGTATCCCCTATATCCGGATATAGTTATCCGATTGTACCTATCCTTATATATCCTATCCCAGATCAGCTTAGATATCCTATCCTATCCGTCCGTATTCCTCCTATTATCCACTCCTATCCCACCTCCCAGTAGATAGAGAGGATCTACTCCTATCTACTGTGTATCTGTGCATGCACAATGGCGGTGCGGCATATGTGTTGCATGGTGTATTTAACCGTTGTTGAGTGAAGTTATTAGTGTCAAATCAAACATTAAGACTATTGCTGGGTCCGCGGGGCTACTTGTAGTTAGTAGCGCTATTGACATGTTGTATTTTATTAACCTATCCTTTTATTATCTTGAAACGGTTCCAAGTGCTCTTCGCTATAGTCCCGCGCCTACAGTTGCCCACTGGCAGCCGGAACTGCTACGCGGCTATAGTATACTACTTTAGACGCTAACTTCATGATATAATGCATATATATCAGGAAGTAGATTTAATATCGAGGAGTATAAGATAATATTAGGCAGGAGGCGGTCTATGTCGTCCCAGGGTATCTGCGGAACGTACCCTGGTAAACTATTAGGGCTGTAAAGTTACCAGCTCTTCGATTCGATCCCGTATCTCGATATTAGCTTCTCGCATTTCGATTCCGTTCGATTCGATTTCCCAAATATTTGAAATGTTATCTTTTTTTAGTCAAATCTGACGTAGTCCAGATGCACGTGTAGATCGCATGATCGTCGTGTGTGCGTGCGGTTCCGGTGCTCGTGCGTGTGTCCATCACAGTGGAACAAAATCTAAACGGGCCTCGACGTAACTGCGTAGTCGAAAGTCGGACGGTGGGGGGGGGGGGCGGCGGTGGAATTCGAAAAAACAAGTTGGCGATGTTAAAGATGGGCGGTCAAAGTTCAAAGGTCAGAGGTGTAAAAGAAGGAAAATTCCATCCTTAATCTTAAGTATGCCGGAGGAAATGCAGAATTTTTACGCAACAAATCTAAACGGCTCGACCTAGGCTCGTTGATAGTCGCGTGTTATAGCATTCATGGTAGGAAAAGCCATCACTGTGCCGAAATTGGAGGTCACAGGTCAAAGGTCAATGGGGCAGGGCAGATTTTAGACATTTTCTGAGGACATGGTCTGACAGAGCGATTGCAAAACTTGTTTGTTTCAGCGGGACCTACCATTTTTATGGCTTTATTGAAAGGACATGAAATGTACTTTCGCTGACATGCGAAGAGATAAGTGTCGCGGTACCTTTTGACCCGTCGGGAGGTGTAAAACATTGATTTGTGCTCACAATGCACCATAAAACAGGAGTTTCAGCGCACGCGATTTTGTATCAACCAATGGATTTCGGAGGTATGCAGAATGCCA
>NW_014577423.1:96784-106294 GCF_000485595.1 Priapulus caudatus
CAACAGTTGCGGCACAAATCTAAATGGCTCGACGTACCGGTCAGCGGGAGATTTGGAGCAGGCCATTAAAAAATTTAGGGTGAGAAAAGGGGCAAGGTGATATCTTTGCAAAATAGCGTCTGATATGTCGAATAAGATGGAGAAGGGTCTTTGTCAAACAGGGCAAAGAGTCAAAGAGGATTTTGTGAAAAGCACCAGGGTGTTCGGTTCACCACGGAACTATAGTCCTACAGCCCTCTTTAACTGAAAGGCCTGATAGATGAATGAAATGCTGCTGTTAATTGCGGCACAAGATCTAAACGTCTCGACCTAGGCTCGTGCATAGTCGGGTTAACAGCAATTGCTAGTAGTAATAAGAATGTCGTTAAGAGGAGCCTTTGTAGCACGGCATGCAACTGGATCAGACATTATTCCTGGTAGAAAAATAAGCCATCACAATAGGTTTCGGGCTAACAAGCGGCGTTTGCTTGTGACAGAAATTGTCTTTTGAGTCAGCACGGCCAGGTCAAAGGTGCAATCGGCGGTGCAGCTAGAAGGGGGCAAGCTGTTGAAACATTTCTGAGGACATGGTCCTGTCCGATGGGCCTTGATTACAGCGAGATGTCGAAAAACTGTAGTGTCGTTCACAGACCGGAGTTGACGCCTATGATTTGTCTTCTGATCACAAATTGTTATTTGACCCCTCCTCTATTGCAAGAGCGACTCGATTGACACGATTACGTAGAGTTTTCCGACGCCCTGGGTATACGGATGTAGGGCGACATGGAGTAAGTGTTATAATAACCGTTTCGACTCACTGAGTGAATTAAATTAGGTACGTGCCTTCAATAACTCAAAAATACAGAATTAGAGCTTACAGACAGTGTTGCGTTAGTAGGCTAAATTTTATTAGAAAAGTGAAGCCAGCGATTAACAAACATGGGATTTTTGGTTACTGGCGCATATTACATTTTGAAGAAGTTTCTCAAAACTTTGTTCACGCTATTTGACCCGCCAAGTAGCCGCTTGCGTATAGTTAGCGTTAGACCTTGTCGTGATCGTGGAAGACTTAATTTCACAGCTGCATGTTTAACCCTGCCACTGCAAAAACTGGTACATTGAATACGACACGCTCTTATTAACTTCAGACCATAATACACTCTAGTCCATGAAACTTCTCCAATTCTTACTATATGAAGAATTCTTGCTACGATTTGCCGAACAACGATACATAATGTCATGATGTTGCACTTTTCGCAAACGTTGCTGTCTAGATTGCTTATATATATAAGAAAACAGTAGCTCCCAAACTTATTCTCAATTTCGCGGCCAGTCAACTAATGCCTTCGTCAGGGGCGTAATGCCTTTCACTTTTCTTAGTGTAAACACACACGCCAGCTTTGTCCTGGAATCAGCTGAAGATAAATGCGTCCAGCCGTTGTCGACTTCCGCTCTCGCAGCCTGTCAGCACTTAAGTTAGTTTGGCTGGATGGCTATCACAGCATGGTCTCTGATACTAAATTCTCAGTAGCACTCACGAGACACAGTTGATCCTTCAGCTCCTACCACCTTCGAATCATCTCCTGACGGGTAACTCGCAAATCCGTAGGGGATTGAAACGCCACATCGAGAGGGTAACCTTGAAAAGTCCTCGAGAGTGGTTCCGAAGGCGCACGAAGTGGGCCGCTAAACCAGGCGGTACCAGTCTACGTACATACAATGCCAGTATGCACGCCACTCTATCGGAACAGCAGCTAAGAACGAACTGTCTCCGGGTTTCAGAGATACATATTTGAGCTCCAGACTCTGTGCTAATCCTGTAGCTCTGTGGCCCTACAAAGTGCAGAAAGAATTAGCTTTCTTAACATTCAGGGATTAACCAATCTTGAGAATAAGTAATTGCAGATGATTGCAGACTCGGTCCAACAGCCTACACATTAAAGTGATCTCTCTCACTCTTTTTTTCTGTTACCTCTTTCCTATTTGCCAATCGCTCTTCTCTGTCATTATAGGGACTTAGTATGGACCTGAACAATATACAGAGAAGGAACGCCACCGCTGCGGCGCCCATGTTTATGCGTTAGAAGGACCGCCGGTTGCTGATGCCATATACACCAGGACAGTATTTCAGGTATCTTTTAACCAACAACATATATAATGCTTTATAACTGTGGTAAATCGGACTTTAGGTCTCTTAGCATGTTTAATTACATATAAGCACAATAATGCCGTAATTAACATCAAATATAATGGATAATGAATCATTGAATGTCGGTTGTAGAGTTCGAACTGCAGTGCAGTTGTGCTACACATGTATGTCTACTTGCTAGCGCGATACATCACGTTAATCAAAAGAACCCCCCATATAAAACTCAGACGTAGTATTTTCTGGTGATAAACTGCTTTCATTTTCTTACAAATAGTCATTTAAAGTTATACTATTATAACACCACGTTGTGTACTGATTTATGTTAGTATCGACTATATCTATAGTATCTAATCCAAGTCAAAGTTGCCAGTCTGTACGCTGTAGACCACCATAATCATAATTAATACGTGCGTATATCAATATAGTGGGCAGTAATATCATATCATGATCATAGCATGTGGGCCTAATATTTATTTTTTTTCATTTTCATCATCAATCGAATCTGCGCGACCAACCTAGCTTTGTTTTTTTGATTCCATCGAAAGCCTTTTAGCGTTAATTTTAATCATTTTTATTTATTTTTATTTATGTATTTAGGCAATTATCCATCAATACAATACATAGCATCTTTAACAATAAATTCTGAATTCATAAAATTTGATAACTTACAGATATATATACAAAAAGCCATGATAGCAAATTTTCATGTTCCTTGTTTTGCTATGCCTGCTGTTACTAACATTATACTACTATCAGCACTACTATTAAAAGTGGTTTTTTTAAAAAAAAACCAAAAAAATTTTTATTAGTTTTTTAAAAAACTGCGTCATAAAATGTACATTCGCATTATCATTCTTTCTTCCCTGTCGATCCTATTCTCACCTCCCAGCCTCCTCCTTCTCCACTGCCCTGCCTTTCCTTTGATTTCCATATTCACATCCAACAATCTGCCTCATCTCTATCTGATTAATGCAGTAGGCGTGAAAAAAAATACTCTTAACGTGAAGTAGAGATGGGACCAAGGTGTATTTAGTCGGTTACACTTTTAATATAATTTAGTTCCATATTTCAACTTTAATCCAATGAATACATGTATAGAACTGAGCACATTAACTATTCCCATTGAGCGAAACCCTGGAGCCGCCTCCCCTGCCTCGCATCACTTCATCATGAATTTCAACTAGGCAAAGTGGAAAAATGCACAGAGCAAAAGCAACATTAAGAAGCAGTATACTTAGCAAAGAGCAGATGGTACTAAGTGTTCGACATCTTTCGCAGCGCGCATGTCTGTCGTCACTCGCTCTGCGTACCCTTGCGGCCTTTTTGATTAAAACTGCCCACATCCATTTGCGGTTCTCTGTCTGTCAATAGCCACACTCATCCTAGTGCATCTCCTCATTGATGTGTCTGTCGATATCCATACAATGTTTGTCATTCCAGAGCTGATCTCTGTCTGTTTTTTTATTATATATATCTACTCTATCTATACTATTATACATAAACTATGTGTAATTAGGGATTATACGTGTAGTAAATCGACACTTCAACAAAATCAATTAAATTTTTTTCTTATTCTCTACTGCCAGGGTTGAGGTGAACAACAAAAAAGTTACAATTTTCGGCTAAATTGCGTCTGAAAAATGGTCTAGCCAAATTAGCGATTCATCTTCAGTTAGCTCAGGAAGCCTCGCGAACGAATATGGAAATGCCTGTCTGCGAATGAACATTCAACGCCTGGAAACTTACGTTTGAATAAAAACTGCAACTCAACTGGGCTGTGCTTCGACTGAATCGAATCAATTCAACTCAGCTGCTTACTGTATTCCCTTCTCACATAAGTCTGTACTTGCTTATCATTTTGCATCTGATCTCTATACATCGTATAATAATTTCTTATATATAGATATAATATATTAAATTGTCAGTCTAGATAAATTAACAGACAGACATCACTTTTAGCTGTTACTCCGTTTCACGCTTACGCAATACGATTTATTACGCTCTGCCCCCGATTAATGCATCGTGAGCATCTTATCTTCTACCGATCAGTTATATACGACTCAACGTCATCTCCCCCAACAAACCTTTTCGCTAAACTCTTCTGCGTCCTCTATGTTCTATTGTCTACTTCCCTTCCCTATCCCTCATTGATCGATTTCCAATTATTTTATAACGAACTCCCACTGTTCCTCTTTTGACTCCATACCCTGCCCTTATGCTTTCTCTCTCATCTGTTCTCGATGTTTCGCTCTGAACGATTCCTCCTTCTGTATCCACCTACCTCTCACGCCTCCTTGCTGCCGCTATTGTTTTTACCCTTACAGAACATATCTCTCAGCTAGAATTTTTTTTTTAAACTGGTTTTTTATTGCACTCGTGAGGCAGCTTTGCAAACTTCCATGTATTATCTTCTCTACCAATTTACATCTTTAAATTAAATTAAAAAGCACTGGTGAAGCAAGGGGCCCAAACCCAAACTGTTTAGGATATAAATATCCCTCTAGAACAAAGTTATCAGCTGGAACGGACGGCTAGGAGGGAAGATGTTATCAACAAAATGGTTCATAATCGGACTAATGTTTGTAGCGTAAAGTGCCTAAGAGCCTTGAATAAACCTTATAGGACTTGCATGGCGGAAACCGGGGAGGAATTGCCTGTTCTTGTGGACGCTTTATTTGACACAGAGCGAAGGTTGCTGAAATGATGTGTACGCAACTGCATATCTGCATATCTGCGCCTAACAAATGTTACGTTTATAACTGTAGCAACAGACCTCAGATGAGCCCAGACGCTCTGCGGCTCTTGTTTATATTTTCATTATTTTGCAATAAAAACTCAACCAACTATTACATTCTTTCCGATTCGGCCGATGCACACAGTATCCAGTACGGGGGGCATATGTTTTCATGAACCAAAGTATCCTCATGACGTCAGTGTACATCAGTGGCTATCTAGTATCTACACACCATATATAGTGTTTGGGATACCATAGATAGTATATAACTTATAAGATAGCCAAGTCGGGTTAGGGTTAGGTGTTTTGCATCATTCTTTGATATGTATACGGAAAGTCTGATGCGGAAGTTGATATGCGTAGTATGGAATATGACCATGCGCAACCACCAGCACCATCAGCAGGGTGTATGCACTCAACTTCGGAGATAGCCGAGTTCGTGCATAACGTCAGTGTACGTCACGATGATACTTTGTTTCATGGAAACATGCCCACCATGAAGTACTAGCGGGTTGGATCGGATCGAAAATACGGGAAAAAGTATCGAGGATCGGATCGAGGAAAGAGAATCGCGATTCGATTCGATTTCGGTGGATCGTTACAGCTCTAGTAACTATCTAGGTGATATGGTTAGGATTAGGGTTAGGGAGTAGGCGTAGGCGACTCCCTAGACTCGTTAATGGAGTAGGCGAGGTACGGTCCGGCATATTAGATAGTAGTATTTAGTACCAGGGTACGTTTTGGCAGTACCCTGGGGGACATAGACCCTCTCAGCACTACTAAAGTCTTAATGTTTCTCTACTCTATTACGCCTATAATCACCTGTAAATGCCGCTCATAGGGTCTATGTCCCCCATGGTACTGCCGGAACGTACCCTGGGTACGGGGGACGGTCTGGTATACTGGAACGTATCCTGGTAACTATCTGATATGGTTAGGGTTAGTGTTAGGGTTAGGGTTAGGGAGTAGGCGTAGGCAACTCCCTAGACTCGTTAGCGTAGAGTAGGCGAGGTACGGTTCAGCATATTAGATAGTACCAGGGTACGTTCCGGCGGTACCCTGGGGGGCATAGACCCTCAGCGTAAATGCCGGTCAAATTCTCATCTGCAACACACAAGTACACCACACGTTAGCTGCTGCACACTGACACATAAATATATAGTCATTAAGACTTTGGTAGTAAATACATTAACATTTCATGTTTATTTACCTTTTTTTTCAGACGTTCCAAGTGCCTGTGCCTAGGTCCTTTGCAAAGTCAACGTGCAAGGTAAGTAGGAAGCTAGTGTCGACTAATATTCCAAAATGGGTATTATTAGCTCATCTGACATAGTCAGATGCAGCTTGTAGAATCGCATGATCGTCCGTCCGTGCGTCCGTCCGTGCGTCCGTGTATCCGTCCGTCAACAGTTAGGCACAAATCTTAACCGCTCAACGTACGGTCACGATATTCGGGACGTGGGGGGGTAATCCGAAAACGAGTTGGGATGTCGAAGCTGGGGGTCAAAGGTTAAAGGTCAAGAGGTGTAAAATAAGGGGGAACATTCACTCCTTAACTTAAGGTATAGGAAGGAAATGCAGAATTGCGGCACAAATCTAAACGGCTCGACCTAGGCTTGTGATATGTTTGATGGTACTTGTGTGATCGTGGAAGACTTAAATTTCACAGTGAAATTCTGCATGCAAAACTTACTTGAACAACGTTTACGCGCCTTAAATCATATATGAACTTCATTCTCTATATGAGATTCTGTACGTTGGGAATACAATGTCAATAGCACTTTCGCAAACGTCTGTTTTTGATTAAGGCCAACTATAAATAGTACTACCTCGCAGGTGGGTGGCTGATAGCATGGCTGATAGTATCACAGCATGGGCTAAACGTAGACTGGTACTCGCTCCCACCTCGATTACTCGCCCCATCGAGTAACTAAGCCGAGAGGTGGGACCGCGGGTACCAGTCTACGTAATACAATGCAGTATGCACGCCATCTATCGGAACAGAGTAAGAAGAATGTCTCGGCAGGATAGGTCAAATGTATATTGTGCTCAAAAGTGCAGAAAGAATTACTTTCTTAACTTCAGTTTAACCAATCTTGAGATAAGTAATTGCAGAAATGAATCGTCAAGCCTACCAATGAAAATTTGCCAGTTTTGTACTGTCCTTGGCATGGCTCTCTCCGTCGACGTTATACTAGTGTGCAATGTCGGGATATGGTGGAGAATGCTGTCTTGTGGACGCTGCAGAGCCCGATGGTTGACTGTCAGTTGAAATGTGTTGATCCTCCCTGACATTGAAGAAATCTGTACGTTATACGTGCGTCTGCCTTACCTCTGCCCGCCATCTTGGTCGAAAGTTTGGACGCCGCGTGGCGAAATCGGAATGTACATTTCAATCGATGACGTGACTGATACAGTAGCGCGCCGCGTGAGTTTTATTTGTTTATAAACAATTTAGTCTGACTGACTCTCTCCCTCTCTCTCTCTGTTTCTCTCTCTCCTCTCACCCGCTCTCTCTCCCTCTTTCTCTCTCTCTTTCTCTCTCTCTTTCTCTCTCTCTCTTCCTCTCTCTCGCTCTCTCTTTCTCTCTCTGCAATAAAAAAATGTTTGCTGAAATGATGTGTACGCAACTGCGTATCTGCATATCTGCGCCTAACAAAGTCTGCGCATGTGGTTGCGCATGCAGATAAAATCTTTACGCCAAGATAGCGGATGTAAGGTTGACTGATAGTGGCTTTATTCTTTACACGAATGAGTGGAATACATTCGGTGAACTAAAAGGAATACAAACATATAATATAACAAAAAATATAACAAACTAAACAATTTGACATGACCTTGCAGCTAACTACTGTTTAGCCTATAGTTGCCGTAACATAACCAATGAGAATTTCAAACATGACAAAACTTACAAATCATTCAGGCCACGTAGCGTGCATGCGTAACCGGACTGGCAGTGTGACGAAGTACATCCTTAGAAAAGTGACATAAACTCCAAATAATATAGCAGCAACTAAACAAAGTGGCGCCTGAGGGTTAAGCTGGATATAAAGCAAACACAACAACCAACAACGCCATCCTTCCACAATCTCGCTACCCTCCCTCACACACGAGTCAACATACAAGTGCTTCCAAAAATGAAGTCACGTGACAGCGCGGAAAAACCCAACAAACTGTAACCACCGCCAGTTATCCCTACAGTGGAGATAACACCGCCACCCTTTGAATTAACTAAATTCAACAATCACGACGCGACCATTCTAATCAATTTGAAACACCTTCTAACAGAACTACTTTAGTTATAGGTCGAACTAACTGCGCTGTTCTAGTCCTCAGTTTAACCGACCTCACCAAACCGTCTCTGCCCTTGATGGCCTCGGTAATTAACGCCAACGGCCACAAGTTGCGTGGCATATTTTCGTCCGTTATGATTACCAAATCGCCGACCCTAAGATTTGGGCTTTCATGTGTCCATTTCATTCTTTTTTGCAACGTAGGTAAGTATTCTTTCATCCATCGCCGCCAAAACTGATCAGCGAGATGCTGCACATGTCTCCATCTTCTCCTGTAACTATCGTTCCCATCAAACTTTCCTGGTGGCAAAACGGAGCCATTTCGCAGCAACAGCAGGTGATTAGGTGTGAGTGGCGATGCGTCGTTAACATCATCGCTAACCTTGGTGAGCGGCCTGTTGTTGACAATCGCTTCAACCTCACAAAATAGAGTCTCAACCACTTCATCTGTAAGTCTGACATTATTGCTTAACAAACCGCTTAAAACCTTTCGAATCACGCGGATCATCCGTTCCCACACGCCGCCCCAGTGTGATGCACCTGGTGGGTGGAAGTGCCAAGTAATGCCCTTTCCTAAACAATACGATCTTATAATCTTTTCATCCAATTGCCTAATGCTTCGCTTTAACTCAGCTTCACCTCCTGTGAAATTTGTCCCATTATCTGAAAATATCTTTTCTGGTTGACCTCTTCGAGACACAAATCTCCTCAGCCCGTTGAGGAAACTGTCGGTCTCCAAAGTGTTCAGCTTCTCAACATGTATGGCTCTGGACGCTAAGCAGGTGAATATGCAGCCATAGCGTTTAATCTCACATCTTCCTTGTTTTACTAGAAAGGGCCCGAAGCAGTCCAGGCCTACGAAAGTAAAGGGTGGCTTAGAGTTATCCACTCTTCAGAGCGTTCAGCCAAATCCTCCTTGTTGACACGCCGTTCCTGAACGCGCCTCTGCCAGATGGCAGGCAATGTCTTGGCCAGCCCTCCTTAATAACAAACGCTCTTTGACGATCCAAGTTACTTGGCTTCTTAAAAGGCTCAAAACTCATATCAGTACGGCCAGGTGTGCGACATTGTGTGCCTCTTTCACTCATAAGGACATAGCGAACGCTACACAGGATAATGCAAGTTGTGGTGAACAGTGGTGTTGTGCGTGTCTGAGGGTCTGCTCCTGCCTCTCAAAGCTCCCTGTCATTCTATAACCGATCCCAGAAGATACCGACGGCTGTTGAGGCTTTTTGGTCATAGCCATGATTCAGGGCCCTTGGTGAGCTTTGCAGCGAACTAATGATGAACACGTTTCCAAGCGCTTCTTCATTTCTTAACTGAAAATGTTGCTTATCTTCTCACAACAAAAACGA
>NW_014577423.1:106787-115257 GCF_000485595.1 Priapulus caudatus
GTATCAACTTTGCCTTAGAATGACTGGCAATCAACCCTAAAGGGTCATGACACTGAAGAAAGAAAGCTTCACAATCGTTCTTCGTGTAACTCTGCGTTGTCTGCGCCGATATCGTCGCGCTTGTCGTATAGAATTCGTCCATTTATCAGATCCCACTTTATTCCTAGAGCCTTCTATCCTAAAACCGAGTCTAGTCCTGACCCCTTTCCACGATTTCTCTTCCGGATCGCTTGCATAAGCTCTTTGCGTGTTCGACACGAACTCGGTCAAATTAACCCTCCTGGCTTAGCACCATTGGTGTTTCGTTTTGAGGACAAACTCTTGCTTCATTTCAGTGTGCGGTAACATGCTGAGACCATCACGACCGTAAGGAAGGATTTAACCTGTAATCCCGTAAACTAAAGGCGCCGCAAATGTTGCTGAGCCGAACGGTGCGGCTCAGTGCGTACGTGGATGGCTGCTGACACTGCCATATGCCTTCCAAAAGATGTGACGTCAATGTCTGTATGGTCACTCGTCTGTTCGTTGTACTCATAGAAACCTGAGTGCAAATCTCTATCGTTCCGCTGGAATTTAATCTGGTGGTACATTGATCCTATATCTAGCGCGTAACTGCATACTTGTGGTGTCGTGAACCGTAAGATCACCATGGAGAAATTGTTCAACCAGACTCGGGACTTTTGTAATACACCTATCATAAGAGACGTCTCCATGTATTTCGACGCACGAAATCGAAAACGATCGACTGACTTTGGTCAGGCTTCTTATGCGGTGACCACTAGCGTGAGGAGGAGATACCCACGATTTCCGGATTTTTCTAATTTGCTTGCTGGTACTTGTCCTCAGCATATCCACTTAACCCACATACTTTGTAAGTCTCGTGCGTTATACCTATCAACGTGTTTCCCCTTTGTAAGGCTTATCCGCATAAGAGAATCTAGGCGAGATTTTGCAAACTCCAAAATTATTTGGATATCCTTACTAGGATCTCCCGACGGGTGGGAGCTGTAATAGTTATCAATCAATCTTGACATTCTTTATCCACAGCTCGCATGCAATCTGTTGTCTTGTGGAGACCATGGTACATCATTCTGCTAATGGCCTTCATGTCCACGACATAACCTGTCAACTTCTCCTCTATTGCCCGAGTGTGTGGTGCTGACACAAAGTGTGAGGATCACTCTTCTACTATAGTTGCATTGGCCCACGGATCCATTCAGTACCAGCCAAACAGAGTACCGCGACAGCGAAGGGTTCCCGCTCGTGCCACTTCTGATCTCTAGGGCATCAAGAGCCCAGCAAAATAATCTGACACTATAGGAGGTCTACCTGCAAGGTCACCGTCTCCTGGAGTATAGCCCCGTAGTGAGATACCTGCATACCTCACATTAGGGCAATCTTGGCTGGTATCTCTGGAATCACTAGCACATGACTCATAGCTAATGTTTCTCTCATATCTGTTGACTGAAGAGACAGATCTACTAACTGGTTTTTATTTATGCCTGACTGATTTATGTGCTCGATCTGACAATTGCTGTGCTAATACCCCGAACACGTAATTTATCCACCAGGCGCCTAGACACGAAACTGTTAGTTGAGGCTGTGTCTAGCAATGCATAGACCTTGAACTCGCGATTGACCCTTACAGCTACGACCGGCATGTAAACTTTCGCATCTGTGTTAACACTAGCATTTACCTTTACATCATTGACCTTATCTACAACATTACTAACGACATTATTTGTAACAGGGTGCTGTGGCTTAACATTCGACTGCCCGACATTCTCGACATGAATAAATTTGGTGTGCTTTCTCCCACAACCCGGAACAGAGCAAACAGAAGGTTTTCTACATGTATCAACACCGTGATTGGATAATAAACAATTCTCACACAAACTGTATCTCCTGACGAGACGGAGGCGTTCTGGTGGCCGCATGTCCTTGAAGGCATTGCAATAGAAAAGACGATGATCTCCCGCACATAGCACGCACGGACTTCTTGGCTTCCAGGTCAATGACCTTTCTCTTGTACCAGGATCAGCGGTTGTCATGAACGAGGTGGAACCCTTCTTGTCCTTCGGGGTTTCGTAATACACCTGCGAACTCATGGCCCCCGTCGTACCTTGTCCATACACAGGGTCCGCGACCTCATCCGCAACATGCCTCATGAAGGCGACAAGGTCGTCGAAGTCGGGATAGGAGTCGAAAGTCAGCTTCTTGTCGAGCGCGTGTTTCCTCCATCGGGTTCTTATGTATGGTGGCAATCTGGACACGATCTCTATCAAACACTGTTGAGTATTAATTTCGTGTAGCTTGTTGAGCTGTGCGAGCGTTTCCCTCGCACTCTCTAACGTATCAGCCAGTTGGACAATTTCGTTTGGTGCCTTGGCTTGTCTGCCCTCTCTTAGCCGTTTCATGACGTGTTCTGCGATAAGGTGTTTGTCACCAAATCGTCGCTCTAATATGCCCCTGGCCTTGGTGTATCCCCTCTCACCACCAATCAGGGCGCATCCACTGATGGCGAGCTTAGCTGCACCTGTGGTGTATTGTAGGAGCCTTGTCAACTTGGCTTGAGGGTCAGTGATAACCTTATCGACGCTCTCGTCGAACACCGCCATAAAGATAAGGTATTTCATGGGCTCTCCATCATACGGCTCTATCTCGACTTTAGGGAGATTCATCAAGCACATGAGCTCCTGTCTACTTATCTCCTCGCTTTTCGTGACATTAACATCTGATGCTACGTTCAATGTGTCGTTGTTTTCAGTATTGGTTTCGTTAATATATACGTTAAGCTCCTTGAGTACGCTCACATAAGCTGACTGAGCTTCTTCATAATAGCCATCAGCTTCCTCAAGCAGGCTTTCATCCTCGATAAAGGTGACATAATGCTCGTGCGACTGTTCAAACAGGTTAAACGAGGCCTTGAGATCCTCGCGCCTCTCCGCAGCATCTTCCGTGCTTATTCCCTCTGCCATATGTTGATGGGCAGAATTCCTCAACTTAGTTAGCATTCGTTTCCGCTGTGCCCGCGCAGCCTTGGCCTTATCCATGGTTAACGTTACACGTGCCTACTGTATGGTGACTTGATTCACTCGATGATTTTTCACTTTGCGCATGCAGATAAAATCTTTACGCCAAGATAGCGGATGTAAGGTTGACTGATAGTGGCTTTATTCTTTACACGAATGAGTGGAATACATTCGGTGAACTAAAAGGAATACAAACATATAATATAACAAAAAATATAACAAACTAAACAATTTGACATGACCTTGCAGCTAACTACTGTTTAGCCTATAGTTGCCGTAACATAACCAATGAGAATTTCAAACATGACAAAACTTACAAATCATTCAGGCCACGTAGCGTGCATGCGTAACCGGACTGGCAGTGTGACGAAGTACATCCTTAGAAAAGTGACATAAACTCCAAATAATATAGCAGCAACTAAACAAAGTGGCGCCTGAGGGTTAAGCTGGATATAAAGCAAACACAACAACCAACAACGCCATCCTTCCACAATCTCGCTACCCTCCCTCACACACGAGTCAACATACAAGTGCTTCCAAAAATGAAGTCACGTGACAGCGCGGAAAAACCCAACAAACTGTAACCACCGCCAGTTATCCCTACAGTGGAGATAACAGGTGTCACTACGCACGACTGAAATGTTACGTTTATAACCGTAGCAACAGACCTCAGATGAGCCCAGTTGCTCTGCGGCTCTTGTCGTTTCATCTAACACTATGTTTTCAATATAAAACATAAACGTGGTGTAAAGCAGACAGCAAATTTGAAGTCCAAGAAACCTGCATAGTTTGAATTTAGTAAGAACATAGTGTACTGTGCTTAATACACATTGAGAAGTGCACTGAAAGGCCTTTACTAAACGAAGTACTAAATTCAGATATTTTATGTAAATCTAAAACCTCATTTTAGAGGAGTGTGGAGCTCATTTTGAGACTTGGAAGTGCGCCCCGAGATATTGAGATTCCTAAAATTCCAGGTTAGACGTGGCAAGTTTGCACGGTACGCTTGCTACACTATATATTCATATATTCGCAGCATGCAACTGCGCAACATAATCCAATATTTATTTATTTTCTTGTCCCAGTGAATATTATTATGTACATAGACGCGAGTTTGCACAAGGTCGCTGATTGACAAGCTCAGAATGGAATTTTATCCTGGATAATTACATAGTATTATATGTATACATGCCCTATTTTTATCTCATCAGGTCCACCTTTAATTTTGTGCATATTTATATTTTAGCTTCCCACTATTATGTTATACACATCATGTACATGGGTTCAAATCGTCATGTAATAGTTGTACGACTAGTTTCATAAATGAATATGTATATGTGCGATTATGGTTACCTAATTTACACACGTGGCCGACACGCATAGTATTTTGCAAAGGATATTGTGCAAGCGTCTGCAAATGTAGAACGCATTGATGTGATGTTGTGAATTGATTGTGATGTAATGTACTTCTTTTACAAACTTTTATATATGCGGTGTAATATGAGCTATAGTATCAGTGTTTTATTACAGTGAGAAATAACTGGACTTGAAATGAACTTGAAATAGCAGTGTCCCTATTGCCACTATGTGCATTGCGGAAACGTACTTTTATGTTTACGCTATGCTACTACCTCACACCTCTACATGCAGGGAAGAATTGTTGCGGAAACTCAACGTGCCTTGTTACTGGTAACACTACCGTTTCTAAAAGCCTGTTACGGTACCGTTTTTTTACTATTAAATATCTATACTCTTATACGGCAGGTACCTTTTTTATGGGTTGGTAGTGTTGTTTTGTAGTTTTAATTGTGTTAAGATTATAATTATATTGTGTATAAATAGAGAAATTTGATTACGAGACACGCGTTATTGTGTTTTAAATATGTTTTTGCGCATGTGCAAATTAGTCTTTAGTTCGGGGAGGTACGTAATTACTACTAACGGGTTGCTATACATTGTGACAGCTGTAGTGGTCACTTGACTCCAGCTCCACTTGACTCCAGCCACTTGACTCCACTGGAACGTAGTTACCTTAGTTTACCTAACGTAGTTATCTAAGATAAGGTGAGGTGCAACAACCATACGCGGTTTGTGTTCTCAGTACCAAATTTCTTGTCGAATATTTTTTCCTGTTGTATTTAGTGTGTGCTGCCCCACACACATACACCGCTATCTACACTCATTTCATTTCACTCACTTGTAATGCTTTCGTACATCCTCAATATAACACTCATGCACACTCGATCATCATCACATACTCGATGCAGCTGCTACCTCCACTGTCGCCGTTAGTGGTACCGCCTCTAGCTGATAGTTGTTATAGACGCGTAATGCGCACTACACACGTAGGACAAGTTGTAAAGGACTGCAAGAAAACTAAAGAGAAGAGAAAGACAAGAAGTAACACGAAACGAATGGTTCACTCAAGATCAGAATAAGTAAGAATAACAAGTTTCTCTCAGTGTACTCTACTAGAACAAATTTAGAAGAGTTTAGCCATAAGGAAACCCCGTATCACGCACTTACAAATCTTCTCAACAAATGACACAAGGAAAAACGGATCCTGAGAAGAGGCAAATTCCACTATTTATACGCCCTGGCTAAAAGCCGACGCCCGCGTCATTTGTTTCACGTCACCAATCCCACGAATAACGCTACTCTGGCCAACCGACCTAACCGAATAAGGTAGAGGAAAGCGTTTTCCATTTCGCCTGGCAATACGAGTCGATTCCGGTCATGGTGTCAACACAACCACACACAAGGTGGCGCCTCCGCTGTCATTATCTCGGAGCTGCTGTCACAAACTCCTAAAAACCCGAAGATTTATACTCGTAGTTCTCCAGCTGGTCGGCACTCCCAAGGCTCTCGCAAGCTATAAAACCCAGCCCGACCGCTTGCATTCACACCACCGATTCACACATTCACATCGATACCATTTCCCAGACGTATGAAATTTCCTCGCTTACATTCCTCCTTAATTTCCTTCCGAGGCGATGCACACATCGTCAAATTGCAGACCCCTGGCTGCTCTAAATGGGTAAAGAAATATTGGATGGAACTATATTGGCCTGATGACGTAGTAGAACAACCGCGGCTCTCTTACGAAAGAATACTGACAGTCTCGAACGAATGCGGTTACTACCATCAAGACTCTAGGTGCTACTAGGAAATACTCAAACGATATAGAAAGCACTACAAGATAGAATATAAAGTAGAGCTCTGAGAGCTGCTTATTAGAAAAATTCATAACGTAACATCGCATGCTGTAAAGGAACCTCATATAGTGCTCATACATTATAACCAAAATGTATTTATTTTTTCCACAAATCGACAATAGCTACATTATAATACCAGAAATCATTTAACTCTACTTTATTAATAATTTTTTTTATAGTTATAGATTGTAACTATAATAAAAAAAAATTGCCATTATAATAAAGTTTAAATAAAGTAAAAATAAAGTAAAAAGTTTAAATAAAGTAAAACTAAAACTACACAAGATAACATAAAATTTCAATAAAACCCGCGAGGAATGGATAGCGTGAGAGTAATCGGAGAGAAAGTAAAGAGGAGGGAAAAAGTGTCCTAACGGGGCAGAACAAATGAGATAAACGATAGGCCTGGGCCTGTCGTTGCTTTTGTCTTCGCTGTCCTCCGAGCGAGGGTGGAGGCGCGTATTGAATTCTTCCATGCTCCTCCTCCTCCTCCAGTGCTGGCTGTTCCTGGTGACGTCCGAGGCAGTCAGGGTGGCCACAGCACCAGCAATGGACAGTCTGGGTGGCGATGTCGCAGGTCAGCGTAGCATTACGCTGAGCCAAGTTCGGAGGGGGGGCTGGGTAGCCTCACCCTGTCCATCCCGTATTGGCTGCTGAGGCCGCGGCCCCGCTAGACTCCGGCCCCGTCCAGGAAACGGAGTCGACATAGGCAATGGTCCTGCGAGGAGCCGACGCCTCCAGCCACGTCATCTGCCTGGTTGCGGCTCGGCCTGCGGCTGTAGTGGCGGCGGCTGTGGCTGTCCACGGCCTGGCGACGAGCCCCTCTGCCGGTGAGCCGCCAAGGATTCCCACTTCGACAGTACAAGTGGGATCCGGCTCGTGACGTCTTTCTCCTCCATCGTGCGCGCGTCCAACGAGTGGGGCGGAGATCGAGTCAGTCCTAAGTCGGTCCTAAAAGGAGACGTCCACACGCACGCACGCACATGTACGTGCACACGCACGCACGCACGTGTACGTGCACACGCCCGCACGCATGCACTCTTACGTACACACGCACGCACGCACGTGTATGTGCAAACGTACGCACGCATGTGTACGTGCACACGCACGCACCTGTACGTGCACACACGCGCACACGCACGTGTACGTGCGTGCACACGCGAAGACTGTAGCATTACAACTACATAGATCATGCATGCGTATGTGTACTGTATGGTCAAAATATGAAATATTTTGTCACAAATGACCTGGCCCGGAAGAATTCGTGGTTAAGTTCGCGCATGCGCAAACTGTAACAACGACCTGGCTAACTATGAACTAAGCTTACGCCAAATCAAATCCTAAATACCCTTAGGCCCTACTACGCTCGTACGTGTACGTACAATAAAAATTTCACGAGAATACCAAAGAAGCCGGAAGATATCAGCCTACTTACCGATGCGCTGTCGAGATCATGCTGACTGGCAATGCAATGATACGGGTCTCGGTAATAACCGCTGTCGCCTTACGTCGTTTGCAAATGAAGATACAAGTTCGGCTGGTCATGCACCAAGTGTAGACGCGTAATGCGCACTGCACACGTAGAAGTTGTAAAGGACTGCAAGAAAATATTGTTTTTAGTCATATAGTTGTATAAATGTCGCTATATAAGTGACTATATAATATAGTCACTACATAAACGGTTCTCGAACTCTCATGCGCGCCCGCGCACGAGCGCACCCTCTCTCTCTCTCTCTCTCTCTCTCTCTCTCTCTCTCTCTTGCTCTCGCTCTCGCTCTCTCTCTCTTTCCCTTTCTCGATCTCTCAGACTCTCTCCCTCCCTCCCTTCCCCTCGCTATCTCCTCCCTTTGTCTTCTGTTTTTCTCTTTTTCGCTTGCGCGTTCTCTCTCCCCCCCCCCTCTCTCTCTCTCTCTCTCTCTCTCTCTCTCTCTCTCTCTCTCTCTTGCTCTCGCTCTCGCTCTCTCTCTCTTTCCCTTTCTCGATCTCTCAGACTCTCTCCCTCCCTCCCTTCCCCTCGCTATCTCCTCCCTTTGTCTTCTCTTTTTTTCTTTTTCGCTTGCGCGTTCTTTCCCCCCCCCCCCCTCTCTCTCTCTCTCTCTCTCTCTCTCTTGCTCTCGCTCTCTCTCTTGCTCTCGCTCTCTCTCTCTTTCCCTTTCTCGATCTCTCAGACTCTCTCCCTCCCTCCCTTCCCCTCGCTATCTCCTCCCTTTGTCTTCTCTTTTT
>NW_014577423.1:118026-119740 GCF_000485595.1 Priapulus caudatus
CTAACCCTAACCCTAATCCTAACCCTAACGCAAAAAGGGGCTTGAACGACCGACGGCTGGCGTACCTCCAGCCACTGCGTATTAATTATTGTTCTCAGTGTTTGCCTAGGCCTGTTTATACAACGTTCTCTGTTCTTAGGCCAAGGCCATATATTTCCTATGTAGATATAATTAGTCTAGTAATACTAATAGTAATACTAATAGTAATAGATGATAGATCATTACTACATTAGTCTTACTCTTACTCTTAGTCTTAGACATTATAGATGCACACACAGACACAAATATAATCACTGAATCAGGACTGACGGAGTAAGATAATATTAATAATATTAATAGCCTAGGATCTGACTATATATAGGATAGAGGATAGATACCTACCTAGATAGGTTATCTTACTCCTGATTAGCTCTGGTAGTAGTACTATAGCCCACAGGCACTTGGACCGTTTCAATAATAAAATGATGGTTAATAAATACAACTTGTCAGTAGCCTACTACTACAGTACCAGCAATAGTCTTAATGTTTGATTTGACCTAATAACTTCACTTCAACACCGTTAAATACACCGATGCAACACATAGCCCGCACGCCATTGTGCATGCACAGATACACAGTAGATAGGAGTATCACTCCTATCCTCCAGTAGATATCCTATCCTAGATATAGTATCCTATCCTATATATCGATATAGTATCCTATATCCGATATAGTATCCTATATCCGATATAGTATCCGATATAGTATCCTATCCTATATATCCTATCCTAGATTCAGTAGATATCCTATCCTATCCTCCTATCCTCCTATTATCCACTCCTATCCCCACCTCCAGTAGATAGGAGGATCACTCCTATCTACTGTGTATCTGTGCATGCACAATGGCGTGCGGGCTATGTGTTGCATCGGTGTATTTAACGGTGTTGAAGTGAAGTTATTAGGTCAAATCAAACATTAAGACTATTGCTGGTACTGTAGTAGTAGGCTATTGACAAGTTGTATTTATTAACCATCATTTTATTATTGAAACGGTCCAAGTGCCTGTGCTATAGCCCGCGTACAGTTGCCACTGGCCAGCGGCAACTGTACGCGGGCTATAGTACTACTACTAGAGCTAACTCATGATATAATGATATATATCAGGAGTAGATATAATATCAGGAGTAAGATAATATAGGATAGGGTCTATGTCTCCCAGGGTACTGCCGGAACGTACCCTGGTAACTATTAGGGCTGTAAAGTTACACAAGCCTCTCGATTCGATCCGTATCTCGATATTAGCTTCTCGATTCGATTCCTTCGATTCGATTCCCAAAATATTGAAATGTTATCTTATTTTTAGCTCATCTGACGTAGTCAGATGCAGCTTGTAGAATCGCATGATCGTCCGTGCGTGCGTGCGTCCGTGCGTGCGTGTGTCCATCAACAGTTGGACACAAATCTAAACGGCTCGACGTACGGATTCGAAAGTCGGGACGTGGGGGGGGGGGTAATTCGAAAAACAAGTTGGGATGTTAAAGATGGGGGTCAAAGTTCAAAGGTCAAGAGGTGTAAAAGAAGGGAACATTCCATAGGTTAGGGTTATGAGGTCACAATGCACATAAAACAGGAGTTTCAGGCACGCGATTTGTATCAACCAATGGGATTTGGGAGGTATGCAGAATGCAGAAGGTTGCTGAAATGATGTGTACCCAACTGCGTATCTGCATATCTG